>NC_052480.1:12993480-13105993 GCF_009730915.1 Dioscorea cayenensis subsp. rotundata | reverse complement strand
ATACTCCATGGTGCGTAATGAGCCGATTCATCTGGGACACATTGTAGCGGAGTATTTGAGGCATCAGGGACATTACCCCAGGCTTGGTGTCATTTTCTCAGGTACATACATCACTAGACTCATTCTTGGGATGGGTCTATGAGATACGATTAGAGGTGCTGAGAAAACGATAATTCCAGCACCCCTCGGTTTGGAAACAATGAGGCTTATGAGTATGATCAAGAGACATCCAAGAGGTTTTTTTGTGCTGAATATGCCAACTATGTCCGAGGAAGCCGCAGCCAAAGGGTCTCACCAAACTTTAGAGTCACAACAAGAGAGAGATCAGATAGAGGAGGTCCCTCCAGCACAGGACCCACCCCTAATGCGCATGTTTTCGCCATCTAGGGCTTAGATCGTTTTGAGAGGCTCGAGAATGTTGTGGGGGTGATACTGACAGAGATCGCTGAGGCACGAGCGGAGATAGCAGAGGTGCGAGCAATGCAGGCCACACAGTTCATAGAGTTCATGGCGTGTTTCAACGTTTTACAGCAGATCCTTCAGAGAGATGCTGCTGTACCTTCTGTACTTCGACTGCGTACCTCCCAGACGCCCCCTTGCATCACCATCATTGGACCCACCAGCACCTTCTGATCTAGCACTAGCAGCAGAGGAGCCAGAGCGTGGTGCTGACACTTGACTTGCTTTTATTTCTACTTGTATTTTATTTCGGACATGTTATCCTCAGAAAGGACTTTCCTTCTGAGCTTACTTTTCATTTTGTTGTCTCAAGTTGTATTTCTTACTCTATCTTAAATATACTCGAGTTTTTGGTTTTCTTTTATTGAGCTCTACTGAACCCCCTCGTGTATGCGTGCAGATGGTCTTGTCATCATGGGAATTGAGAACTTGTCATAGACACGGCCAAGGTGCTTCGGCACTTGGCCGTGTGTGCCTCACAACCCGTTGGAACATCACCCCCAAGGATTAAGCTCCATCAAATGCAACACTAGGAGTAAGCGGAGTATTGTTTCGATTACTTTCTCAAACATTTATTCTTGATTGATATACATTATAAGTGAGCTTGCATGTGTACATTGAGGTCAATGTATAACTTAAGTGTGTGTGTGTGTGTGGGGGGAGTTTCATAGTGCACATATCTTTTACCCTATTTTTATTGATATATATATGCTCACATAGCCAATGGCGGTTCACCTTAGTTGCAATGATGGTATTCTTGAGTTTAGGAGAATTTTTAACATTGAATGTTCTCATGCTCTAGTTCTTGCTTGAATTTTTAAGAAGTTTTGCTCGAATAACATTTTGTGCACTTCTCACTCTTTAAACTCTTTTGGAAACTCAAGTCTAAGGTTAAAGGGACCAGCTTTAATTTTGTTTCTTGTGTTGCTTTATTATTAAAAAAAATGGAAAATGGAAAAGAAATAAAGAACAAAGTGTTTTTATCGTTTAATTGTGCTTGTTGGGTGGAAAGAGCTACCACCCATGATGTATGAAGCTACTCTCATAAGTTGGATACTAGCTATGCCCTATTGAGAGAAAGAGCTATCTCATGGGATGTGTGAAAGCTACCACCCCGGTAAAAAGAGCTACCACCTCGAAAGTGTGAAAGCCACCTTAGCGGTCGCTTTGGAAAGGGCTACCTTAGAGGATGTGTGAAGCTACTACCCTTTTTGAAATGTTTGGTATTCCTTGTAGATAAATAAGTCCCTTATACCTAGAACTATGAGGAGTATACTTTCGGTTGACTTGAGTGAGTTCATACACTTACACGATTTCAGGTTTGTTGTCCTTTTTAATTCAAGTTTTTAGCTAGAGCATTGATTCTTTCATATTTAGTGTTGAAAATTTCCTTTACTATTAGAATTCTTTCTTTGCATGCTTTGGTGAACCTAAGGCCAAACACTTCCAATAGTCCCTTCATCTATGCATACAATGTTTTAACTTTTGCTTGAGGACAAGCAAAACTTAAGTGTGGGGGAGTTTGATAAGTGCTTGTGCAAAAAGAATGCGAAGCGTTCTTTCCTTATGATGAGCATTACTTTTGTCAGGTTTTAGTCCTAATACGTGTATTTATATACTTTTACGCAGGTTGGGTTGTGAGGTAGATTATTTGCCAAAGAATCCATTGTAGATCGTTTTACGCATTATTTGGAGGAGATCTTGACAAGGCTCAAACGCGGAGACATGAGTCGGGTTTAGAATGATAGAATGTATGACAACTTCCTAGTATTCTGGCTTGTGCATATTTAGCAAGATCTCCACCAACATGACCATTTATTGAAGAACCAAGACGATCTACGACGTGAACGGGTGCTCGTTTACATTACCTAGATGAAAGCATGGATTCGGGAGTATTTCTGGCCATTATTGCAGTAAGGTACTGTAGAAATCACTGTAGCAAATAACTGTCGTAGGCACTGTTCAAAGCCGGCTGAAGAAGGAGCAAAACAGAGGAGCCACACGGGCGTGTGAAAATTCCACACGCCCGTGCGTTAATTCCACAGGCCCGTGTGGAATATCCACAGGGGCGTGTGGAATCCCGATTCCAACCCTATTTAAGGCCGATTTCAGCCCCGATTTCATCATTCTTTTCTCCATCTTTTCCCCAACTTGAGAGAGGGCTGCGGCTAGGGTTTTGAGAGATATTGGCTAGGGATTTGGAGAGGTTCTATGGCTCCGACATCGGCATCTCTTTGGAAGAAGGTTGATAAGGGAGCCTTCGTCGGATTGATTCGGCGAGGCGTATCTTATACCGGACAAGGGGATCTTGCGACGAGTAGAGGACTCTCCACAAGACCATCGCCATGACTATTGAGGGGGTTTTCCTATGGATTGCTATCATTTACATTTAATTTCATTATCATTTGTATTGTGCTCCATGGAGAGCTAAACCCCCTAAGGGGTACTTGGGTATTTGTGAACCCTAGGATGTATTAGTTTCATTGATTCCTTTTATTATGCTTTCAGTTAATTGATGTTATTGTGAGTTCCAATCTTGAATGTTTGATTGTTTGAATACTCCCTTAGAGTGACACTAGGGTTGAGAGTTCATGTGGTAACCCTTGTGAGCGAGTGACACACCACGAGAGTTAGACAAAGCTTGATTGGAGAGGGTTGAGAGGGTGAGTCGAGAGGTACAGGAGCATCCCCTTTCCCCTTTGGTGTGATAGATTCTATCTCTGTTCCTCGAGTTCTTTGCGATCATAATAGAGCGAATGAGCTAAGGGATGATCCTCCGCTGGGGCTTAGTTGCGAGTGCAACGGAGTGAAGCGTTGAAGGTGATTTTAGCATCTAGAGCTTAATTGTGGTTAGGGACCTTTCTTCTGGACCAAGGGTTAGGTCTACAATTAGGAGGAGATTTATCACTTGGAATCTCTAGAGGTTGATGCAATCCTTCTTACGAGTGCGAGGTTGAGAGGTTGTTCAACTTCTCCTCTGGGACATGTAAAGGATTAGGCTTGGTTAACCCTAGATTCGGGGCCATGCATTAAAGGATGTCCGTGACTCACCAATGCATTAGTTAGGAAGCATAATAGAGAGTTCTTGCACTTGAAACGATTTTCCTAGGCGAATCAATATTCGGGTATCCCATCTTTATCGATTGCCTTACCTTCTACTTTACTTTTTGCTCTCTTTCGGGTTGTTTTTCTTTTGAGAATTGAATCTTATCACACTTATCACTATTCATCTTTCATATAGTTAAGAAGCAAATTAAGTATTTTTATTCCCTTTTCCCTGTGGATACGATACCCCACTCACCTGATATTTATTACTTCGATAACTCCGTGCACTTGTGGGGAGCCTTGTCAATTTGACTACCCAACTCACCAGGTATTTTATTACTTCTACACTAGTGCACTTGTGAAACATCATGCAAATTAGTGTGTCAAGAAGGATGCGGAAGAAGTTGAGGAATTACCAAATGAGTCATTAACAGCTCAACCCATAGTTCAAGAATACAAAACCTCAGTTCCTTACCCTTCCAGACTGAAGCCAATAAGGAGGATGTACAGTTCAAGAAATTCATGACTATCTTCAAGAATCTCTGTATAAACATCCCCATAGTGGAAGCATTGTCCTAAATGCCTAAGTAAGCCAAATTTTTGAAGGATTTGCTCACCAACAAGAGGAAGTTGGAAAAGGTTGATATGGTGTCTATCAATACGAATTGTTCTTCCATTATGGATAAAAAGATGCCGATAAAGTTGAGAGATCCTGGAAGCTTTGTGATCCCATGTTTGTTGGGTGATGGCATGGAAGAAAACGTACTCTCCGATTCTTGATCTAGCATAAACGTAATGCCATATACTATTTACATAAATCTTGGATTGGGAGAGTTGAGGCCAATAAGAATAATGATAAGTGCTTGTGTATAAGTATTATTAAGTATCCTTTTCTTACATTGAGCAATACTTTTATAAGATTTTATGTCTCATTCATGTGTATTTGGGTTCTTTTGTGCATTTAGGGCTGTGGAGACAAGTTTGGAAGAAAGGAAGCAAAAATAGATCTTGGACGTGATTGTTGAGGAAACTCTTGGACTGAAGAAGGATCAAGGAACAAGTTGTGCTCATAGAAATGTGGGTGTATGCTGACCTCCAAAAAGTTCAAGTGAATACACAAGGTAGAGGGGCATAAAGGCAATCACACTCATATGTTCCGACTTTTGCAACATTGTCAAGAGCTTCGTCAATCTTGGACTTTGTATTGTTCCATGGAGAACTAAACCCCTAGTAGGTGATTGGACTTGTAAACCCTAGGATGATTTTGTTTCATTGACTTCTATTATATTTTTTTTTAATTGATGTTTTAATTGAGTTTCAATATTGTGTGATTATTGCTTTCATTTTCCCATAGAGTGACACTAGGGTTAAGAATCTATCTAGGTAATCCTTATGAATGAGTGACACTTCATTAGGATTAGACTTAGCAAGGTTGAAGAGATTGAGAGGGTGAGTAGAGAGGTAGCGGAATGTCCCCTTTCTCCTATGATGTGATTTATCCTACTTCCATGCTCCAAGAGTTCTTTGCGGTCATGATAGTGTGAAATACTAAGAGACAAACTCCACTAGGGCTTAGTTGCACGAGGAAAAGAGTCCGGTGTTGAGTAATTTTTAGTGTTGTGGCTTAATTGTGATTAGAGATCTTTTGCCTAGATCAAAGGATTAGATCTAGGTTAAGGAATAGGGTTCAGCACTTGGAATCCCTAGAGCTTCAACCAGTCCTACATAGTGTGAGGTGTTGAGAGTATTCATTTTCACCGGTGCAGAGTAACAAGGCTAGTCATGGTTGACCGTAGGTTTGGGACCATGGGTCTTTGGATTTCCATGACTCATATAACTTTAATTAGGAGGCATAATATTAGTCTTGCCCTTGAAACAATAGTCCTAGGGTGAGTGTTGTCCGGGTAGCCCATTTTATCATCGATTAGCTCTCTTTACTCCTTGCACTTTCACTATTCTCTTTTATTTTTCTTTGCATTAATATCTTGAATCAAATCACAATTTGGTTTTCACTCTAGCTGAATAGTAATACTTCTTATTTTTGAGCATCTATTCCCTGTGGATTCGACTACCCACTCACCGGGGTATTTTATTACTTCGATGACAGTACACTTACGGTACACACACACTATGAGTATATCAAATAACCTTGTAGTTGGTCAATAAGTCAGTAAGGAGACCACAGGGAATTGTGGAAGATGTGTTTATAACTGTTGAAAAAATCGTCTTCCTCGTAGAGTTTGTAATTCTTGATATAGATGAGGATATAGAGACCACACTCATTCATTGATAACCCTTCATTAATATATCTGGGGTCTTCCTCATTCGGAGAGATGGAAAGATGTCATTAAAAGTGGGAGATGAAGAAGTGGTATACCAACTTCCAAGTGCCATGATGCACTCTCTCGACCAACATGATGAATGTTATTTTCCATATGAGACTGATCTTTTTATATATAATTTTGTGAGGGATGTGTTCATGGTGAACCCTGATGAATATGTGGATTAGTTTGGTGAAGGACAGACAAAACTCGGAAAGCCACAACTTCAGAGGAACAATAGACAAAGTAATGTCAGAGCCGCATCGACAAACAAGCTGCGGAGGAAGGTACAACCTAAAGAGGAACAACTATTAAGGTAAGAAACTCCAGTATTTTGAAAACAAGTAATGAAGGAAAGGCTTCTCTACTTGTGTCGAGTAACCCAAAGCCATCTTGAGGTAAGAACAAGTACATCAGGCTCGTGACCTAAAACAAGTGCTTCTTGGGATGCAACCCAAGTAGTTTTCTATGCTTTAGTTCATTCAATCTTACTTTTCAATCTTATTCATTAGTTAATAAAATATAGAAAGTGGTAATTACTATGAATGATGTGAAGTTGGTTCATCCCCACTAAATTTTATGAGCAAAACATGATTGGGGAATCTAGTACTGTCAGTAGAAATTGTTTTCATGCCGTTTTACACATGAAAAATCTTTAGTTTTTCACTGCAAGTATTATAATGGGTATGGTAAACCTATTATACCCATTATGATGCCTAGGCAGAGAGTTATACTTTTCTGGGGAAAAATGAGTTACTTTATCATGGGCCCACAATGCCCATTATGGCGACTGTGGCAGCATTTTCATGGCAGTTCCATAGAGTGTGCTGTGACTCTTGGTTTTCTAGAGGTTTGGCATGTTCTCACCACCCTCGTTGTCTGGCAATGATGAGCATAACGAGCCCTAGAATGGCTGTTGCCAACAATTAAAAACTTTTAAGACTTAATTGTGTTGACAACGGTCTCATAACGGGCTTATAACCAACATGGTGCCTCAAAGAGACTGCACAGATGAACTATGGGAGTTGCTTGGCCATTGTTAATACCATTATGAGAAGATATATGGCTGTTGATGGCTGACTCTTTGTCTTTCTCTCTCAAAACATACTTTTCTCTCTGCCACTTCAGCATAGAACCTTCCCTAATGATCATTTAGTGATTCTGAGAAACTATGGTCTTGTCCCCGCTTGATTTAGCACCTCATCTAGTTGATTTTCACCTCAGAACAACCATTTCTTTTTGTTTGATTAGTAAGAACCCTTCCAAACCTTTTAAATCATAATTTTATGATGTTTTAATGACATAAATTAGTTAATGATGCTTGGTAAATATTTTTATGAAAAGTTCAATCAAAATAAGGCATTGTATAAAAGTTTTTCACCATAGTCTGGCATCACAATGGTCAGTCCTTGATGAACAATGACCGTTGTGATGACTGTTGTGTTCAAACATGGAACAAGGGGATAGATGAGCCACAATGGCAGTTGTTCGCCAATTTTAAGGCCTTTATGAGATTTTTCCCATTCATCTCACCCGAGCAACACCTGGTAGTGGGGTGGCCTATTTTCAGTAGGCCATTATGCCCATGGTGACCCTAGCATAGTACATAACAGAGCTACTAAATCACATAATGGGCCGTTGTGACCCATTGTGATCATCTAGAGAGTCATCATTGCCCTGGTAACGGGTGTTATGGGACTGTTTTGGTAATATAACAGCCATGATGTACATGTTGTGGACCCGTATTCCATTCCTACATCACATTTTCCATATTCTATTGATTAATTTTTTGTATTCTTTCTGAATTGCAGGATATGGGTCAAAAGAGAAGTGCTAGTGGTCCAAACGTATAGCCCAGGAAGAAGAAGAAGACCAGAGAGTCTTCTCGGCCAGTATATCCCGCAAGTGCACGGGTTTGTCAAAGTAATAATCCCGGGTGAGCGGGTATCGAATCCACAGGGAGTAGGGAATAAAAATACTTAATTCGATTCTTAGCTATGTAAAAGATCAATGATGATGAGTGTGATAATGATTCAATTCTCAACAGTAAAAGCAACAAGTAAGAGAGCAAAATTAAAGAAGGGGGGTAAGACAATCGATAAAGATGGGGTACCCGGATAATGCTCCGACTAGGATAATTGTTTGAAGTGGAAGAACCCTCTATTATGCTTTCTAATCAATGCAATGGTAAGTCATGGAAATCCTTAATTACATAGTTCCAAATCTAAGGTCAACTATGCCTAACTCTATACATGTCCCGGAGGAGAAATCGAACAATCTCAACACCTGGCACTCGCATAGAGTTGCAATGAGCTCTAGGGATTCCAAGTGATAAATCACTTCCTAATTATAGACCTAACCCTTTGGTCTTGGTGGAAGGTCCATAACCACAATTGAGCCCTAGATACTAAGATCACCTCAACGCTTCACTCCGTTGCACGCGCAACTAAGCCCCAGCGGAAGTTCATCCCTTAGACCATTCACTCTATTATGGCCGCAAAGAACTCGAGGAATGGAGGTAGAATCTATCCCGCCGGAGGGGAAAGGGGACGCTCCTGTACCGCTCGACTCATCCTCTCAACCCTCTCCAACCTAGCTTTGTCTAACGCTCATGGTGTGTCACTCACTCACAAGGTTACCAACAAGAACTCTCAACCCTAGTGTCACTCTAGGGGAAATGTTCATACAATCAAGCATTCAAAGTTGGAACTCACAATAAACATCAATTTCTTGAAAGCATAATAAAGAAGTTCAAAGAAACAAATACATCGTAGGGTTTACGATACCCGAGTATCCACTCGCGGTTTAGCTCTCCATGGAGCTAAGTACAGTCAAAGAAATAGAATGTAAAAGCAATGAATCCATAAAGAAACCCCCTCGATAGTCGTGTCGATGGTCTTGTGGAAAGTTCTCTACAAGTCGTCCAAGAATTCCCTCGTCCGGTATAGGATACGCCTCGACGGAAGCTCCCCTACCAACCTTCTTCCTAAGGAATGACGATGTCGGAGCCATAGAACCTCTCCAAAACCTTGGCCAATACCCCTCGAAACCCTAGCCGAAGCCCTCTCTCAAGTTGGGGAAAAGATGGAGAAAAGAATACTAAAATCGGAGCTGATTCGGCTTTAAATAGGGCTGGAATCGGGCGACTACACGGGCGTGGATGCTTCATGCGCCCTTGGGGAATTTCCACACGGGCGTGGATAATTTCCACATGCCCGTGTGGATCCTCTAAACACCTGTTTTCTCGGACGGCTGTGAACAGTGCTGCTACAGTACATTCTGCCGTGTTGCTGCAGTATTTGACCTGAATTGCTTCCCGAATCCATACTTTCATCGGAGTAACGTAAGCGGGCACACGTTCACATCGTGGATCACTTGCTTCTTTAATAATAGGCACGTTGGTGAAGCTCTTGTTCTATGTGCATAGGTCGGAATGCTCGAGTGTGACTGCCTTTGTGCCCCTCCAAATGGATGTGCCAAACTCGAATACGAGGAGGTTGGCACACACTCTAGCATCTCACATTGACCTATGCCTTAGCGTTTGAACCTTAGCAAGATTTCCTCCAAAATCGGTGCATTGTAATCCACATTGGCTTCTTTCCTTCGTACTCGACCTCACAACCCTACCTGCATAAAAGTAACATAAAAACACACATATTAGTGTAAAACCCCAAGAAAAGTAATGCTCAACATAAGGAATGAACGCTTTGCATTCATATCGCACAAGCACTTATCAATTGTACTTTTTATTACAACAAGGGGCGCTTGCCCTACTGCTTTTGTACTTTAAGATCTTAGTGGATTTTATTTAATAGTAGTTTATATAGTTTTATTTGCTCTATATTTAACTGCCCCATTTGTGTCTCAGCAGGGTTTGAGGTGATCCGGTGCTTGTACCTTATACACATGCTAGTGTTGATCTTTGAAGGCATTACCCTCATGAGAACACCCTTTGCGTGTTGACCGCAAGTACACGGGTTTGTCGAAGTAATAATAATACCCTAGTGAGCGGGTAGTCGTATCCATAGGGAATAGTGATAAAAAACACAAGGATTGCTATCTAACAAGAACGAAGATGAATCGATAGTGAAGTGAACAAGTCAATGCAAATAAAAAAAAGAAAAGAAGAAGGAGACGCAGGTAAATGATAGGAGAGGCAATCGACAGAAAGTGAGGCACCTGGACATTGCCCATCCTAGGACTAATGTTTCAAGTGTAAGACCAGTCATTATGTCTTCTAACTGATATCCATTGAGTCATGGAAATCCTTAAATACATGGTCCCAAAACTTAAGGTCAACCATAAATAACCTTACACTATGCCCCAGCGGAGAAATCGCTCAGTCTCAACACCTCACACTGTGCTAGGTTGCTTTACGCTTTAGAGATTCCAATTGATAAACTCATCTCCCTAAAGTAGATCTAACCCTTTGATCCAGGCGAAAGACCCCTAATCACAATTAAGCCCAAAATACTAAGCATTACTTCAACGCTTCACTCTAATTCTCACGCAACTAAGCCTAAATGGAGTTCGTCTCTTAGCACTTCACTCTATTGTGACCGCAAAGAACTCTTGGAATATGGAGGAAGGATAAATCACACCGAAAGGGAAAAGGGGATGTTCCTCTACCTCTCGACTCACCGTCTGAATCCTCTCCAATCTAGCATCATCTAACCCTCATGGTCTGTCACTCATCCACAAAGGTTATCAAAATGGATTCTCAACCCTAGTGTCACTCTAATGGAAAATCAACTCAACAAGCATTCAATATTGGAACTCAATTAGAGACATCAATTAAAGAAAGCATAATAAAAGGTCAATGAAACAATAACATCCTAGGTTTTACAAGTCCAAGTACCCATTAGGGGTTTAGTTCTCTATGGAGTAAAATACAATCAATAATGAAATCAAAAGTAAAGATATGCAATCCATGAATAAAACCCCATTGGTAGTCATGCCGATGGTCTTGTGGAGTAGCCGCATCTTCTCTAAAGGTTCCCTCGTTAAGCCTAGGGCACAGCTCGCCAGATCAATGCCGATGAAAGCTCCTCAATAACTCTCTTCTGAAGGAGTGTCGTGTCGAAGGTCGTCAAACCACTCTAAAAGCCTAGCCAAAGCTTCTCCCAACCTTACCCGCGAGCGCCTCCAAAGATGGTGAAGAGATGGGCAAAAGATGGGAAAAAGATTCCTCCAATAGGGCTAAAATCATGACTTAAATAGGGCTAGAATCGGGCATTCAGACGGGCATGTGGAATTTCCACAGGCCCGTGTGAATCTGCAGAAATTGGCTTTTTGGCGGCCTACGAACAGTAATTGCTACATCCATAGAATATAGATATAACAGCTTCTGTCTACTGAGCACTCTGATACTATCGCCATGACCGTTCACTGATCTGCTCAAAACGGCGTGCATATATATCCATTGCTCGACCTAGAGAGACATGTGGCCATCGATATCCCGGGCTCATACTGTCCCTGTCCGCACAGCGCTCTGTACGTGTGCTGTGGCATCAAACTGTCGGGGTAATTAGGAGGGAACTACTCATAGTCCTCTATGTCTGTGAATGCCTTTCTGTAGAGCCTTAATCTGATCAAAAACTAAGTCATGCACATGCTTTTGTACTGTCCGAGAGCTCTAAATTGTATAACGCCTATGCTGTCAAAACTGGAATAAGAGTGGTCGAACTCAAATGATGCTAATAACTCGAGTGTCAACATACGAATAACAGGGTCTCATATCGATAATATGCGCCTCCAGTTACCTACAGACAACAACTCTTCGACCTCATCTGCCATGCGCTCTGCTGACTGAACCTCCCTGAGCGTGCTCACGTCTGAAAATAAAGTCTGACCAAACTTGAGCTTTGACAATTGCTAAAACCTGAGCATAGTGCCCAGGAATGGTGAACTCCATATGCTCTATCTCAGGAGAGTGCTTTCTAGGACATTTGCAGGCTGTACTCTTTGTCCTAGGTGCCATATCAGCAAGAATTGAGAAGAAATTGATCATATTTGCTCACAAAATTAATACTGTAGAAATTCACACGGTCATGTTGAAATTCCACATGCCCGTATGGATCCACGGGGCGTGAAAACTGCACGCCCGCATGCTAAAAATCCAAAAATACACCTTAAAATTGTCTCTAAACTCATTCTAATCATGCAATAACCATTTTAGCATAGAAACAAAGCACATTCACTAGTTTAATCAAATAAAATCAAGTAATGGCGAAGAAAAGAGAGAATAAGGGTGTACCGACAATATGAAGATGAAAACCTAGAAATCGGCCGGAAAACTCAAGTAAAATCCCTCTAAAATGATGGTGAGAAGTCGGGAGAGTGCGAGAGAGTGTTCTCCATGTGTTAGGAAGTGAAAAGATGAAAAACGCGAAGAGATTTTAAAGAAAACCCACGCCTCTTGATGTTCTATACATCCACACGGCCGTGTGAAAATTACCCACGCCCGTGTGACTCCACAGGGAAGCTTCACAGGGGCAGGAGCATGCCCCTGTGTCTTCTTAGGATAGAACTCTAAGTGTCTGCAGAGAAACACATACCCGTGTGGAAAATATCCACGGCCGAGTGACAGTCACAAGGTCGGCCACAAGGGCAGACGCACGCCCCTATGTCCTCTCGGGATGAGCTCGTAGTAGAGATACACGGCCGTGTGGAAATTCAACACGGCCGTGTATCTTCTCTGGATGACTTACAAAAATCTGCAGGCTCTGTAGAAATTTTTTTGAACATGTATACATACCAGAGCCTTTCTCTATAATTCAAAATTAACTAGAGAATCATGAAAAACACGCTCAAACCACAAAAACATTTCGCCAATCACAATTGGGCACATGAAAACATCATTGATCCACAAGAAAAACACAACAATTGCATGTAAAAATCAAGACACCAACACGCAAAGCCTTATTCATGCAACACTAAACTAAGGCCTAGAAAAACAGTAAAGACTTGGGTTGCGTCCCAAGAAACGCTTGTTTAACGTCACTTAGCTTGACGTACCTCTTCTTACCTCACGGGGGCTCATAGATGAAGGTTTCCCTCTTACCCATGACTTGAAAGCATGATGAGCATAGTCTTTTAAGGGTAGAGGAAGAGTTATCGAGCATGTTACCACGTGAGGGTTCATCACCCTCACTCCATTCTTGCACATCCCCATTAGCCTTGGGGTGTTTCTTGTGGCATCTCCTTCCTTGCTTCATCTTCCAAAGAACCTTTCTCACGATTCCCAGATAGATTATACCTTTTCATCTAGACCAAGCATCAACACTTCTTCATTCTCCATTTCTTCATCTAGCAACCCCTCGTATGTGTCTGGATTCATCATTTCCTGCACATATTCATCATTTAGTTCATTGGTAGTGTCAAGATAGTAAAGAGTATCATCAAAGTAGAGTTCGGCTATGCTGTATGTCAACTTATCATCGCCAACCCTTAGTGTCAACCCCCCGCTATCCATATCAATAAGAGCTTTGGAAGTGTGCAAGAATGGCCTTCCAAGTATTAGCGGAACATCGACATCCTCATCAATATCCAACACTACAAAGTCCACATGAAATATGTACTTGTCAACTTTTATAGGTACATCTTCAATGATGCCCCTCGGATGCCTAACTGTTCAGTCTGCCATTTGAAGTGTCATCCGAGTGGGTCAAGGCTCTCCCAAGCCTAGCTTTTGAAAGAAGGTGTAAGGCATGACGTTGATACTAGCCATTGAATCCACTAATGCCATTTCTTCACCTAAATTACCATTGTTGCACAAGATGATGAAGCTTCCAGGGTCTTTCTTCTTGTTCGGCATATTCTTTTCCAAGACCATCGAACAAGAGGTATCTAAGATTACCAATGCACTCTCCTCCAACTTCCTCTTGTTGGTTAAAAGATCCTTCAAAAACTTTGCATATCGAGGTATTTGAGACAACGCCTCCACAAAAAGAATGTTGATGTACAATTGCTTGAATAAACCCAAAAACTTCTTATATTACTCATCATTTTGGTTATTTTTCAATCATGAAGGATAAGGGATTCTTGGCTTGTAAGGTGGGGGTGCCACCTCCTTCTCCTTGGATCTATCCTCAACCTCGATGACCTTGGGTACTTCAACATTGGTCTTCTCACTTGGAAGCCTACCCTCAACCTCATGAGCACTTCTCAAAGTGATCGCCTTTACATGTTCTCTCGGATTAGTTTCGGTGTTACTAGGCAAACTTCCTTGAGGTTTGTCCGATAACGAATTTATAATTTTCCCCACTTAATTCTCTAGATTGTGCAACAAAGAAGTGTATTTGCGAAGTGTAGTTTCGACGGACTGAAATCTTTTATCTGATGATTGAAGAAATCTGGTCAAAGCTTTCTCTAGATCGGTTATCCTGGTCTCCAAGCCTGAAACTCGGTTCTCCATGTTCAGAGCTTGTTGTTGGAAACCCAGTGGTGTCATAGCCTTTTGTTGCCCTGGATTACTCCATGAAAAATTGGCTGGCTCCTCCAACCCGGATTGTAGGTGTTGCTATATGGATTCCCTTGGCCTCTCATTGGATTACCCACAAAATCCACTTGTTCAACAGAGGATGTACCACCAATAGAAATAGGGCAATCAGACGAAGCATGTCCTCCTCCACACCCGGTGCAACTAGTCAAGGTCGCCACTCTAGGAGAAGTTACAATATCTAATTTCTTGCTCAATGACTCAACCTGGGCCACCAATGAAGTAACTGCATCTATCTCATGAAGTTCGGCTACCTTCTTTCTGTCTCTTGTGTTCCACTAGTAGCTATTCATGGCCATTTCATCAATGAGATGTCAGAATTCTTCAGGGGTCTTGCTTCCTAAGGTACCTCTTGCTGTTGCATCAAGTAACTATCTTGTGCTTGGGTTTAAACCATTGTAAAAAGTCTGAATGATCATCCACTCAGGGAACCCATGTTGAGGACATTTTCGCAGGAGCTCCTTGAACCTATCCCATGTCTAAATAAGAGACTCCAATTCCATTTGCACAAAGGATGATATCTCATTCTTGAGCTTCTACCATCTCCTCCCCCTGTAGGGATCGATGCTCTAGGTAATGAATGTAGCCACTACTTTGCTCTCCCATTCAAGAAAAATGGGAAGGCCCTCAATCTAATAGCATTATCCATAACTCCATTAATCTTAAGCATGTCACACACTTCCAAGAAGTTCTTGATGTTATTGTTTAGATCCTCATCGGCCAAACCATTAAAATTTCCTGATTGTTGTATCATTTGGATGAATGCTAGCTTTAGCTCAAAATTCTGAGCCGTAATCGGTGGCCACACAATACTAGACTGTGTGCCCAAAGCTGAGGGTCTGGCATAATCTGAGAATGCTTTCTACTGCTCATTCTGTTATGCCATATTTTCTGACCCTTCACCTTCTACTTCAGCTGGATGGTTTTGTTCTTGCATTGGTTCTTTGCCTCTTCTAGGGAGTGTTCATTCAAGTTTAGGATCACCTTCAACCAATGTCGAAGGGTTGCCTCGGGTCATAACTTGGAGCTTCAACCGAAGAAAGAAAAAAAATCAGAATGATGGAAGAATAAGAAAGTGTGAAATAGAGTATATGGTGAATAGCTAAACTAGAAAAGTGTAAAGTGTCTCTAAATTCCTATTCTCTAGCAACGGCGCCAAAAACTTGCGAACACCTTTTGCGTGTTGACCGCAAGTGCATGGGTATGTCGAAGAGATAATAATACCCTAGTGAGCGGGTAGTCATATCCATTGAATAGTGATTAGAAATATAAGGATTTGCTATTAAACTAGAACAAAGATGAATTGATAGTAAAGTTAATAAGTCAATGTAAATAAAAATAAGAAAATAAGAAGGAGACACAAGTAAATGATAAGAGAGGCACCTGACAGAAAGTGGGGCACCCAGACATTGCCTACCTTAGGACTAATGTTTCAAGTGCAAGACCAATCATTATGTCTCCTAATTGTTATCTATTGAGTCATGGAAATCCTTAAACACATTGTGATAAAACTTAAGGTGAGCCATGACTAACCCTACACTATGCCCCGGTGGAGAAATTGCTTAGTCTCAACACCTCACACGGTGCTAGGTTGCTTTAAGCTCTAGGGATTCCAAGTGATAAGCCCTATTCCCTAATGTATATCTAACCCTTTGGTCTAGGTGAAAGACCCTTAGTCACAATTAAGCCCCAAATACTAAGGATTACTTCAACGCTTTACTCTGTTGCTTGTGCAAGTAATCCCCAACGGAGTTCGTCTCTTAGCACTTCACTCTATTGTGACCGCAAAGAACACTTGGAATATGGAGGTAGGATAAATCACACCGAATGGGAAAGGGGATGTTCCGTTACCTCTCGACTCACCCTCTCAACCCTCTCCAATCTAGCACTATCTAGCCTTCATGGTGTATCACTCATCACAAAGGTTACCAAAATGGATTCTCAACCCTAGTGTCACTATAAGGGAAAATCAACTTAATAAGCATTCAAGATTGCAACTCAATTAAAGACATCAATTAAAGAAAGCATAATAAAAGGTCAATGAAATAATAACATCCCAGGGTTTACATGTCTAAGTACCCACTAGGGGTTTAGCTATCTATGGAGCAAAATACAATTAATAATGAAATCAAAACTAAAGATATGCAATCAATGAATAAAACCCCTTTGGTAGTCGTGTCGATGGTTTTGTGGAGTAGCCGCATCTTCTTCGAAGGTTCCCTCATCAAGCCAAAGTCACAGCTCACCATATTGGTGCTGACGAAAGCTCCCCCAATAATTCTCTTCCGAAGGAATGCGGTGTCAAATTCTGTCAAACCACTCTAAAAGCATAGCCAAAGCCTCTCCAAACCCTACCCGCATGCGCCTCCAAAGATGGTGAAGAGATGGGCAAAAGATGGGAAAACGAGTCCTCCAATATGGCTGAAATCGTGACTTAATTAGGGTTGGAATCGGGTATCCACATAGGCCTGTGGAATTTCCACATGCCCGTGTGAATCTGTAGAAATTTCTTTTTAGCGGCCTATGAACAATAACTGCTATAGTAATTTGCTGTATTGATTTGCTGCAGTACTCTGCTAAAAACACTCCCGAATCAACACTTTTCATCAAGGTAACATAAACGGGAACACGCTCATGCTATAGATTGTGTTGCATCTTCAAATAGAAACATATTTGCCGACATTCTTGCTAGCATTACAGAAGTCAGAATATGCGAATGTGACTGTCTTTGTGCCCTCCAAAGATGTAATTGTTTGAGCACACGAGGTTGGCACACATTCACGTATCTTCGAGCACAACTTGTGTATTTACGTTTGTTCATTCCAAGATTTCATCAACAAAGTGCAATCACAATCTACTTTTGCTTCTTTCCTCTATATTTGACTCCACAACCCTACATGCACAAGAGAACACAAAAACACTTGTATTAGTCCTAAAATTAGATAAAAGTAATGCTCATCGTAAGAAAAGCATAGTTCGTATTAATAATACACAAGCACTTATCAACTCACTTGTTGGAGTTTCTTTGGTCTAGGACATGATATGCTAGATTAGCAACTTTTTCTTTCCCTCTCGAGAGTTTGACTGCTCTGTGATCCTTAACACTACTTTGTGTCCCTCTTGTGTACACCTTGCATCTTATGTCTATCTAGTGAGTGATGTTTTATAATAGGGGGTATGATCAGTACATACTTTGTATTTCTAAGTTAAGATATATGTACAGTAGATAGAGACACCTACTTTACAGTGTGTAGTCATTCCCAACAAGTTGGATACAAAGTGTATGCCCTAGTGGGAGAGAGAGCTCCCTCCTGGGAGGTGTGAAAGCTACTGACTGCAAAAAAAAATAGAAGAGCGAAAGGGTAATAATGCATAAAATTATGAAAAATGTATGAGTGAGACTAAAAAAAACCCCAAAAAGTTTCTTTACATGATCTAGGAGACAGACACTTGGGAAAATACTTTTTGCCATAGAGTAGACTACTCTTTGTAGAGGAATAATCATGCTACCTGGTGTTTGATTGTTCCCTCGTACTACTAATACTCCATACTTAGTTACTTAAGATTGAACACTTATCATGTATTCTATTTTTATCTGTTTTATTTGCTTGAGGACTAGCCAATGCTTAAGTGTGGGATATTTGATAAGTGCTAAATTGACCATATTTTCTATATCATTTACATGGCATTTAGCATGAAATTTTACTTGTTTAGAACCTCATTAGCACAAAATATCGTTCTTTTGTTCACCACAACCCTTATTTTTGTTTTAGAAAAAAAGAAGCAAATTTGGGGGTGTTTTGAAGCAAAATGAATAAACTTGCTGAATCAAGTCTGCACCATGACTCACAATAGGTATTATGACAACTTATCACTCCTGTTGTCTATACTTACCATTGCTATGATCAAGCCATGGCAGCATGAATCCACCAATAGCAACATAGAAGCCAAAACGACCTCACAACGACCATTGTGAAGTCCATCACCGCCATTGTTAAGACACATAACACCCAAAGACCATGCTATGATATGACTTGGATCCCAAATAATAACTTACTCATAATGGGCATCACAACGTCGTTGGTGAGACTATGGTGGAGCCGATTACTATAAATACCCTAGTTTCTCTAAATTTTGGGAGAGTCTTTTGCCAAATAAGATATGGTGGCTAGATTTCTAGAGATCTGAGAAGTGCGAGATGGTGTTTCTTCCATATTCCAACAGATTCCTGGAGATTTCTCAAGAGCACATCAATGAGCATCATCGGAGAAGATCGCACGTGACTGGCATCTTCAAAGATCATCATCAGAGGGGTGTGAGTAACACATGTCATCCGGACAATCTTGAGATCCTCTAATCCCCAACCTTTGGAGAAATATTGGAGGGAGTTAGTCTAGGAATACATTGAACACTTATTTTTTCTTTATTCAATCTTGTGGCTCTCTTGTACTTTGATGATTTGCCTTTTATGATCCGTAGGATCCTAATTTGACGGTAATTATATATCTAGGTCCCTTGGTTGTTATTTATGAATCTTGATTGAATAATATATATTATTCTAGTTTTCATAATCATTGCATGTTCTTAATTGATTATTACTATTGATGTAGATGAGGAGGTTATGCCTCCATGATGATGATGCCCATGCCATGATAGATCTATACATATTCTAAGGGGCTACGCATAGCTAGCTTTTTGGATTAGGGATTGATTGGCCTTAGGCTCAGGGTTTGATCGGTCTCTTCTCATGGGATTCCCACACTTAAGGCAAACATAGGAGGCTAGGGTGAAAGAGATTCTATCTGAAGTTCCTTGTGATTTAGACCGAGTCACCATAGCTTATTGGGGATAGTTGGCCTTTGAATTCTCATGCTTCGATCTTAGAACACGATTGATACTTAACGCCTATCCTAATTAATAATCAAGATAACTATAGTACATACTCCTAAATCCTTCTAAGTGTGTTTAATGACATCTCCAATTATATTGTTTAATAGTTTTGTACAAGTACACTAAAGAAAGAGTGTAACCAACTAGGCTATTGATTAAGTGAAAAAGAACTTGCATTTATTCCCACACTAGATACGAGGTAGATTTTTATAGACCAAGTGGATACCAAAACTAGTTGACCCTTTAGTCTAGGTGATCAACCCTAATCCCATACAGTATTCTAATGAAGCCCTATGATTACACTATGTTGTAAGGATCCTTCCATTGGATTAACCCTAATTCAGAAAGTTTAACACCGTATACCATATCTCTAGGTACATACTTGATCTCAATCTTTTATGTCTACCTAACATGATGGAATTCCCAATCATTATCATGATAAGTAAAGATGCAACTATGCCAAACATGCACATCGCAATTACAATCCAAGACAAAACATAGAAGGCACCCAATAAAACTCCATAGCCAATGTGGTTAAGAAATCAAGCACAAGATATATCAAGGTTCATAATCTGGGGTATCAAAATATGACCTAGCCCTCATGGTTTTATAGAACATTGAATATGTGGTACCCTGTCCTGATTTTCATTTAGATTCTTGTGCATGCATTAGGGGGTAAAATGGTCATTTTGCATGATAAGTGCTTGTGTATTAAGGATACGAAGTGTTCTTTTCTTACGATGAGTATTACTTTTATTGGGTAGTATCGCTAATGCATGTGTTTTTGTGTTCTTTTGTTCATTTTAGGTTATGGAGCCAAATAGAAATGAAAGGAGCCAAAGTGGATTGTGAACGCGTTATGTTGATGGAATCTTGAAGTGAACACACTAGAAGACGCAAGTTGTGGTCGAAGACGTATGAGTGTGTGCCAACCTCCTTTATGATCCATGAATTATGTAAATTAGAGGGGTACAAAGGCAGTCACTGTAACAAGTTAATGTAGCAGTTATCGTTCACAACCCCCAGAAAATCATAATTCCAGAAAATCCACCAGGGCGTGTGGAAATTCCCCATGCCCCTTTGGATTCCTGATTTCGGGCCATTTATATAGCCACGATTCAGCCCGATTTCTGCATCCTTCTTTCCATCTTTTCTCCATCTTTTGAGAAGCTTGCAGCTAGGGTTTAGAGGGGTTTTTTGGCAAAGCTTTTGGAGTGGTTCTATGGCTTCAACACTGCGTTTCTCTTGGAAGATAGTTATTGGGGGAGCTTTCATTGGCAACGATCCAGCGAGGTGTGCCCTAGGCTTGACAAGGGGACCTTTGGCGAGGACGAAGCTAGTCCACAAGACCATCGACACGAATACCGAGAGGGTTTTTCTATGGATTACATGTTTTTACTTTCGATTTCATATTTGATTGTATCTTGCTCCATGGAGAGCTAAATCCCCTAGTGGGTACTTGGACTTGTAAACCCTAGGATGTTATTGTTTCATTGATCTTTTATTATGCTTTCCTTAATTGATGTCTTAATTGAGTTCCAATCTTGAATGCTTGTTGAATGATTTCTCCCTTAGAGTGACACTAGAGTTGAGAGTCCACATTGCTAAACCTTGGTAGTGAGTGACACACCACGAGGGTTAGACAAAGCAAGATTGGAGAGGGTCGAGAGGGTGAGTCGAGAGGTAGCAGAGCGTCCCCTTTCCCCTCCGATGTGATTTATCCTACGTCCATTTCCTAAAATTCTTTGCGGTCATAATAGAGTGAGGTACAAAGAGAGGAACTCCACTGGGCTTAGTTGCGTGAGCAATGGAGTGAAGCGTTGAAAATAATCCTTAGTATCTTGGGCTTAATTGTGACTAGAGGCCTTTCACCTGGACCAAAGGGTTAGGTCTACATATAGGAATAGGATTTATCACTTGGAATCCTTAGAGCTTCTTGCAACTGTGCACAGTGTGAGGTGTTGAGACTGAGCGATTTCTCCGTCGGCACATAGTGTAGAGTTAGTTATGGTTGACCTTATGTTTGGGACCTTGTATTTTAGGATTTCCATGACTCATTAAGCATCAGTTAGGAAGCATAATAGTTGGTCTTGCACTTCAAATGATAACCCTAGGCGGAACAATGTCTGAGTGCCCCACTTCATATCTATTGTCTTTCCTCTCATTTATTTGTGCCTCTCTTTCTTATTTGTTTTTAATCTTGTTTACATTACATTTCATCAACACCATTATTGTTCCATCTTCTCTTAGTTAAGTAGCAACCTTGGTGTTTCTATTCCCTGTTCCATGTCGATACGATAACCCACGAACCTGGGAATTTATTACTTCGACAAACCCATGCACTTGTGGGTCACACGCAAGGGGTGTGTCATTGCACTAGTAGTCTCCTTACTTGATTGTACAGTAGGTTTGTGTGAAATTCAGCCAAAAACCAAGGAGCTAGCAGAGGAGTAGCGTTCTAGGAAGTTAAATCATCTAAGTTGTGAGTGGGATTAATTATGCACAATTCTACTAGGAGAATGCCTAAAAATTATTCTATATTGCTTAAGTAAAGTTTTACTGGTTATTATACTTGCATTGGGATTTAAATAGAGTTGAAATGAATTATTTATATGTATGTTTCATACTTGGAAAGCATTATTGTAGAAAGGAAAGGATTTTGGATTCTTACGTGATTCGTAAATTGTGCATTGATTTATGTTAAAATCTTTGGATATGCTTGTGTTTATCATTTATGTGAAAAAATGGTAGATATCTTGGATATTGATTTTTGTCATGGTTATGGACTCCTCATTACGAGATGCATGTTTGTATTACTTGGTTGGTGATATCCTAGTGCAGTGGGCCGTTTGTCCGGCTAGGGGGTTCAGTGAAAGAATAATAAAAAGGTTCAATGAAACGAATACATCCTAGGCTTCACAAATCCAAGTACCCACTAGGGGGTTCAGCTCTCCTTGGAGCTAATTAGAATCAATGAAATCAAATATAAAAGCAAAGAATCCATAGAAAACCTCCTTGATAGTCGTGGCTATGGTCTTGTAGAGAAGTCTCTACTCGTCTAAGGGTCCCTTTGTCCGGCCTAGGATACAGCTCGCCGGATCGGTGACGATGAAAGCTTTCCCACTAACCTTCTTCTAAACAGAGCGCGATGTCAGAGCCATAGAACCTCTCCAAATCCCTAGCTAATACCTCTCAAACCCTAGCCGCAGCCATATCTCAAGTTGGGGAAAAGATGGAGAAAGGAATGCCGAAATCGGGGCTGAAATCGGCTTTTAAAGGGCTGGAATCGGGAATCCACACGCCCTTGTGGGTACCCCTGTGGATTTTCCGCACGTGCATGTGGAAATTCCACACGCCCTGTGGATTCTCTGTTTTACTCATTTTCGGCCGGTTGTGAACTGTATCTACTATAGTGAAATGCTACATTGTTTTGCTACAGTACCTACTACATTACCGGCCCGAAACACTCCCGAATCCATGCTTTCATCGAGGTAACGTAAATGGGTACACAATTACATTGTAGATCGCTTTGCTTCTTCAATAATGGACACGTTGATGGAGATCTTTCTAAACATGCACAAGCCAGAATGGTTGAATGTGATTGCCCTTGTGCCCCACCAAATCATTGTGCTAGCTTGATTACACGGAGGTTGGCACACACTCATGCATCTTGAACCCGACTTATGTCTTCGCATTTGATCCTTCTCAAGATTTCCTCCAAATAGTGCGGTCACAATCCACATTGGCTTCTTTCCTTCACATTCATCTTCACAACCCTATATGCATGAAAGTAACATAAATACACACATATTAGCGTTAAAACCTGATAAAAGTAATGCTCATCATTAGGAAAGAACACTTCGCATTCATATCGCACAAGCACTTATCAAACTCCCCCACACTTAAGCCTTTGGTTGTCCTCAAGCAAAAATTAAAACATTAAAGCATAGATGAAGGAAATATTTGAAGTGGTTGGCCTTAGGTTCACCAAAGCATACAAAGAGAGCATTCTACTAGTAACGGAAATTTCAACACTAAATACGAAAAATCAATACTCTAGCTAAAAACTTGAATCGAAAAGGACAACAAACCCGAAATCGTGTAAGTGTGTGAACTCACTCAGAACAACCGAAAGTATACTCCTCAAAGTTCTAAGTATAAGGGACTTATTTATCTACAAAAGGAAAGCAACAAAAATTTCAAAGAGGGTAGTAGCTTCACACATCCTCTAAGGTAGCCCTTTCCAAAGCGGCCGCTAAGGTGGCTTTCACACTTTCGAGGCGGTAGCTCTTTCCACCAGGGTGGTAGCTTTCACTCTTCCTATGAGATAGCCTTTCTCTCATTAGGGCATAACTAGTATCCGGCTTATGAGAGTAGCTTCATACTTCATAGGTTGTAGCTCTTTCCACCCAACAAGCACAACTAACAATAAAACTGTTTTGTTCTTTCTTTTCATTTTTCCATTTTTTTTTATTTTTTTCACTATTCACAAAAGGAACAACTATAACTAGTCCCTTTAACATCGAACTTGAGTTTCCAAGAGAGTTTAAAGAGTGAGTAGTGCAACAAGTGTCAATCGGGCAGAAATTCCTAGAAATTAAAGCAAAAAACTAGAGCACGAGAACATTCGATGTTAAAAATTCTCCTAAACTCAAAAATACAATCATTGCAACTAAGGTGAACCGCCATTGGCTATGTGAGTATGTATATCAATCAAAACTAATATAAAAGATATGTGCACTATGAAACTCCCTCCCACACTTAAGTTGTACATTGTCCCCAATGTACACATGCAAGCTCACTCATAATGTATATCAATCAAGAACAAATGCGGGAGAAGCAATCAGAATAATACTCCCCTGACTCCAAGTGTTGCATTTGATGGAGCTCAATGCTTGGAAATGATGTTCCAACGGGTTCTGAAGCACACACGGCCAAGTGCCGAAGCACCCTTGCCATGCCCATGACAAGTTCTCAATTCCCATGTTGACAAGACCATCTGCACGCATACACAAAGGGGTTCAGTGAAGCTCAATAAAAACAAAAACAACTTGAGTATATAAAAGATAAAGCAATGAATACAACTCGAGATAACAAAATGAAAATAAACTCAGAAGGAAAGTCCTTTCTGAGTATACACGTCCAAAATAAAATGAAGAAATAGAGAACTAGAATCAAGTGTCTGTGTCACACTCTGGCTCCGCTGCTGTTGGGTACTCAAAAGGTGTAGGTTGGTATAGTGGTGATGATGTCGTACAGGGTGGATCGACTGGTGCTGGAGCAGGAGATGGAGGTGCCGGTGGTCTACCAATCAAAAACTGTTGTACCACGTCGAAACGGGACAACATCTCAGTATACTATGCTGTCTGTATAGCCCGGACCTCTGCGATCTCAATTCGAAGCTCATCCACAGCACCCTCGAGCCTCTCAAAATGATTATGAGCTCGAGAAAGAGTAAAAATGGGTACTGGGCGCAAGAATGTCTCCCATGCTGCAAGGGGTGCTCCGGTCCCCGTCGGTGCAAACTGAGGTTCGCGAACCTGTCGGGAATCCCTCGCTGCATCCCTTCCACTCTCAACGGTCTCTGGGGTGGACATAGCTATAATATATGCCCCAGGCCCACATCTACGTACTTACCACATCATCCTGATCGTCTCGAATCCAAGAGGAGCAGGCACGACCGTCCTCTCAGTACCACGTATAGCGTCCAGCAAGCCCATCCTTATGATGAGTCTGGTGACGTAAGGACCAGCGAATAACAATCCCATTGTCGCAAACTAGCCCTGGTGCCTCAAAACGTCTGCCACTATGTTGCCCAAGTGAATTGGCACATTGCGGACCATGGAGTATAAATAAAGTAAGTCCGGTTTGCTCAAAACCGTTGTGTTGTCAACTTGACCTGATACAGACCTGCTGAGGATGGAGTGCAAATATCTGTAGCTCAACCAGGATAGGCTGGTGGCCTTAGACACTCCCGGTTCTTACTACCCATGTCTACACAAAACCCTGTATGCGTGATACGAAGTCATTGTACCTGGAAAATCCGTCGGTAAACGTCAATACTCCTCTGTACTTGTATACGTGTCATTGTACAAGCCCATACGAATCGAGAACTCAATGACACTCATGCAGAATTGATGTCCGAATGCTCGGATCTATATAGCATCCACGGTGTCAAATCTCCCATACGGCTGATCAAACTTGAAGGACGCTAACACCTCTAGCCTCAACGCGTGGAAAACTGTCTCACAGATCGTCAGTAACCTTCTCCAGCTCCCAACTGCTAGCATCTCATTAATCTCATTGGCTAGCTCATCACCCTACTGAATATGTCTCAGCACATTCAAATCTACAAATCAAAACTGACCAAAGCTGAGTGCTGATAATCTCTCAAATCGAGCCTCATCCTCGGAATTCGAGAATTCCATTTGTACCGGCTCAGGTGGGGTGTCTCTAGACGCTTAACTTCATGCTTCTTCACTAGAGGTGCCATATTTGCAAGAATTGACTAGAAAATGATCAACTAAGCTCAGAAAATCATACTGCAGAATTCCACATGGGCTTATGGAAATTACCCACGCCTGTGTGGATTTGCGGGGCATGAAAACCACACGGTTGCACATCAATTCTCCAAAAATACAACTTTAAACCATGGTTAAACGCTTTCTGAACATGCATAAACCATTATAAAGTGAAAATTGGCACAACTCAAGACTTTTAATCCACTAAAAACATGAAATTCTAAATAGAAGAGAGATTAAAAGGTTTACCAATGAAATGGTTATGAACACTTTGAATTCGGCCTGAAAATTTGCTGGAAACCACTCTAAAACAGCGGTGAGAGGCCGGGAAACTGATCAGGAGCAGTTTTTGGGTGGTTAGAGGTGAAAAAGAAGAGAATTCACAAAGATTTTAAAGAAAAACTCGCATCACTTGGAATTCTATGCATCCACACGGGCGTGCGGAAATTACCCATACCCGTGCGCCTCCATACGAGAGCTTCACAGGGGCAAGTGCATGCCCCTGTGCACTCTCGGGATAATACTCACTGACTCTGAACATAATCACACGTGCGTGCGAAAAATACCCATGCCCATGCGCCCGATCCATAGGGGCAACCGCACGCCCTTGTGGCTTTGCTGTACAACCGAGAAAAATAGCTAAGTATTTCACACGCCCGTTCTGAAATTTCGCATGGCCGTGAAAATTCATAGGCCCACTCACAGGGGCGAACGCACGCCCCTATGTCTTCTCGGGATGAAGAGAGCTCTTCTACAGAGATCCTCACGGCCATGAGGAAAATACCCATGCCTGTTAAGGGCAAGTCCACGCCCCGATGTCTTCTCTGGATGAGCTCGCCATACAAATTCACGGGCGTATGAAAATTCCACACGGACGTACATTTTCTCTGGATGCCTTAAAAACTCTCCAGGCTCTACAGAAAATTCCTGAACATGTTTACACAAACAGAGCCTGCCCTATTATGCAAACTATACCAGTGAAAAATATGAGAAACAGCTCAAGTGACTAAAACTTCAGCAAATCCACATGAAAACACACGATGACATTCAAAATCCACAATAACGTTACAGCAAAAGCATCTAAAAATCAAGACACCAACACTCAACACTTTATTCATGCAAACAAAATTAAACTAAAAACAAAAAAAATAGGAAACACTTGGGTTGCCTCCCAAGAAGCGCTTGTTTAAAGTCAATAACCTTGGCGTACCTTGTCTTACCTCACAAGGGTTCATAGATGAAAGTTGCCCTCTTACCCATAGCTTGAAAACATGATGAGCAAAGTCTCTTGAAGGTAGAGGATGAATTATCAAGCTTAGTACCACCTAGCAATGGTTCATCCAATTTGTTCAGTTCACGCACGTCTCCAACAGCCTTGGAGCATTTCTGATGGCGGCTCCTCGCCCTCTTCATCTTCCGGAGCACCTTCTTCATGATCCCCAGAGTAGATGGTACTTCTTCCGTCGAACCAAGCATCATTACTTCTTCATTATCTACCTCTTGGTCGAACACACCCTCTTATGGGTCCATATTTAACATTTCCTGCATGTATTCATCAACAATCTCATCAATAGTGTCAAGAAAATACAAAGTATCATTGAAGTCAAGAGAATGTCACATGGCTTTGGCGAGGCGGTATGTGAGCCTATCATCTCCAACCCTCAGTGTCAACTCCCCGTCGTCCATGTCGATCAATGCCTTGGAAGTGCGCATGAATGGCCTCCCAAGTATCAAAGGTACATCCGCATCCTCATCAACATCCAACACTACAAAATCCACAAGAAATATGTACTTGTCCATCTTGACAAGCATGTCTTCAATGATACCCCTCGGATGTCTCACCATTGAATCCGCCAATTGCAAAGTCATCCGAGTAGGCCAAGGCTCTCCCAAGCCTAGCTTCTCAAAGAAGGTGTATGACATGACGTTGATACTGGCCCCTGAGTCCGCCAATGCCATTTCTTCACCCAAATTGCCAATGTTACACAAAATGATGAAGCTTCCTGGGTCTTTCTTCTTGTTCGGCATATTCTTTTGCAACACCGCCGAGCAAGAAGCATCTAAGATCACTGAAGCACTCGCATCCAACTTCCTCTTGTTAGTCAACAAGTCCTTCAAGTATTTTGCATACTTAGGCATTTGGGCCAATGCCTCAAAAAAAGGAATATTGATGTGGAGTTGCTTGTACAAACTCAGGAACTTCTTGTATTGTTCATCCCCTTCATCAATCTTCAATCTAGAGGGATAAGGGATTCTTGGCTTGAAACGTGGGGGTGCCACCTCCTTTTCTTTACTTGCTCCCTCCTTAACCTCTATAACCTCGGGTGCGTGTTCATTGGGCTTCTCACTCGGAAACCTACCTTCAACCTCACGACCAATTCTCAAAGTGATCACCTTCACATGCTCTCTAGGATTAGTCTCAGTATTACTCGGCAAACTTCCTTATGGTCTCTCGGATAGAGACTTCACAATTTGCCCCACTTGATTATCAAGATTGTGCAAATAAGCGGTGTGGTTGAGAAGTGTAGCTTCTTACTGATTGAAACCTTGTATCCGATGATTGCACAAACCTAGTCAAGGCCTTCTCCAAATTGGTCATTTGGGGTTCCAACCCTGAAACTCGGTTCACCATGTTTGGGGCTTATTGTTGGAAACCGGGTGGTGCCATGGCTTTTTGTGGAATTTGGTTGCTCCACGAGAAACTGGGATGACTCTTCCAACCCGGATTATAGGTATTGCTATATGGGTTCCCTTGGTTCCTCATCGCATTACCCACAAAATTAACTTTGTCAACCGAAGATTCATCACCAATCGAAGGGAGCATGTTCTCCACCACACCCGGTACAAGTAATCACGGCCGCCACTCTATTCGAAGTTAGAAGATCTAACTTCTTACTCAATGATTCCACTTGAGCCGTCAATGAAGTGGCTGTATCTATTTTATAGATCCCGGCCACCTTTTTCCTTTCCCGTGCATTCCACTACTAACTGTTCATGGCCATGTCTTCTACTAACTATCGGGCTTCTTCCGGGGTTTTACTCCCCATTGTACATCCTGTGGTGGCATCTAGCAATTGCCTTGTACTCGGATTCAACCCATTGTAGAAAGTCTGAATAATCATCCATTCGGGAAATCCATGGTGTGGGCACCTCCGCAAAAGATCCTTGAAGTGCTCCCATGTCTCAAACAATGATTCCAACTCCATCTATACAAACGATGAAATCTCATTATGAAGCTTGGCCGACTTTCTCGGAGGAAAAAAACCTAGCAAGAAAAGCTTCGACCAACTCATTCCACGTCATGACGGAGGCCTTAGGCAAAGAATGTAGCCACTGCTTGGCTCTTCCCTTGAGAGAGAATGGGAAAACCCTCAATCTGATAGCATCATCCGATACACCATTAATCTTTAGCATATCACAAACTTCCAAGAAGTTCTCTACATGGTTGTTTGGATCCTCATCGGTCAACCATTGAACTGCGTTGACTGTTAAATCTTTTGGATGAATGCTGGCTTTAGCTCAAAGTTCGGAGCTATAATCCAGGGTCGCACAATACTCGATTGTGTACCTAAAACTAAGGGTCTATCATAATCAGAAAGTGTCCTTTGTTGCTCGTTCTGTTCTGCCATATTATCTAACCCTTCCACTTCTATTTCAGCGCTATTAGATGGCTCTTGCAAAGATTCTTTTCCCTTTCTTCTAAGTGTACGTTCAAGTTCAGGGTCTCTTTTAATCAATATTGAAGGGTTCCCTCAGGTCATAACCTGGAGCTGCACTAAAAGAAAAAAAACAAAATCAAAACGATGATACAAAAGAAGATGTGAAATAGAATGAATGAATGAATAGCTAACAAAACAAAGTGCAAAGTATCTCTAAATGCCTACTCCCCGGCAACAGCGCCAAAAACTTAATAATGCCCCTTGCGTATGTCCCGCAAGTGCACGGGTTTGTCGAAGTAATAAAATTCCAGATGAGTGGGTATCGTATCCACAGGGAGTAGAGAATAAATACACTTAAATTGTTTCTTAACTAAGTGAAAGATGAACAGTGATTTGTGTGACAAGATGTAAAGTAATAAAAGTAAAAGAAACAAGAGAGAGATAACACAAATAAAAGGAAGGTAAGGCAATCGATATAAATGGGGTACCCAGATATTGTTTCACCTAAGGCAATCGTTTCAAGTGTAAAAAACCTCTATTATGCTTTCAAACTAATGCATTAATGAGTCGTGGAGATCCTTTAGTACATGGTCCCATATCTAAGGTCAACCATGCCTAACTTTATACATGTCCCGTAGGAGAAATTGAATAACCTATCAACCTCGCACTTGTATAGAATTGCAATGAGTTCAGGGATTGCAAGTGATAAATCCTCTTCCTAGATGTAGACCTAATCCTTTGGTCCAGGTGGAAGGTCCCCTAGCCATAATTAAGCCCTAGGTGCTAAAATCACTTCGACGCTTCACTCAGTTACCTCTACAACTAAGCCCCAGTAGAAGGTCATCCCTTAGCCCATTCACTTTACTATGACCCCAAAGAAATTGAGGAAATGGAGGTATAATAAATCACACAGGAGGGGAAAGAGGACGCTCAGCTACCTCTCGACTCACCCTACCAACCCTCTCCAATCTAGCTTTGTCTACCTCTCATGGTCTATCACTCACTCACAAGGGTAACCAACAAGAATTCTCAACTTTAGGGTCACTCTAAGGGAGTATTCATAGAATTAAGCATTCAAGATTGGAACTCAATTAAAACATCAATTAATTGAAAGCATAATAAAAAGGTTCAATGAAACGAATACATCCTCGGGTTCACAAATCCAAGAACCCACTAGGGGTTTAGCTCTCCATGGAGCTATTTACAATCAATGAAATCAATTGTAAAAGCAAAGAATCCATAGAAAACCCCTTGATAGTCATGGCGATGGTCTTGTGGAGAAGTCTCTACTCGTCCCGGGTCCCTTTGTCCGGCCTAGGATACACCTCGCTAGATCGGTGCCGACGAAAACTCTCCCACTAACTTTCTTCCAAACAGAGCACGATGTCAGAGCTATAGAACCTCTCCAAATCCCTAGCCAATACCTCTCAAAACCCTATCCGCAGCCCTCGCTCAAGTTGGGGAAAAGATGGAGAAAATAATGCTGAAATCGGGGCTGAAATCGGCTTTTAAAGGGATGCAATCGGGAATCCACACGCCCGTGTGGGTGCCCCTATGGATTTTCTGCACGGGCATGTGGAAATTCCACACGCCTATGTTGATTCTCTGTTTTAATCATTTTTAACCGGCTCTAAACAGTACGTGCTACAGTGAAATGTTACAGTTTGGGTACAGTATCCTGCTACATTGCCGGCCCGAAACACTCCCAAATCCATACTTTCATCAAGGTAACGAAAACGGACACATGTTTACGTCGTAGATCGCTTTGCTTCTTCAATAACGGACACGTTGGTGGAGATCTTGCTAAACATGCACAAGCCGGAATGCTTAAATGTGACTGCCCTTGTGCCCCTCCAAATCATTGTGCTAGCTTGAATAGACGGAGGTTGGCACACACTCATGCATCTTGAACCCGACTTATGTCTTCGCGTTTGATCCTTCTCAAGATTTCCTCCAAATAGTGCGCTCATGATCTACATTGGCTTTTTTCCTTCACATTCGGCTTGGGTTTCCTATATGCATGAAAGTAACATAAATACACACATATTAGCGTTAAGACCCGATAAAAGCAATGCTTATCATAAGGAAAGAACACTTCGCATTCTTATCACACAAGCACTTATCAGTGTTGCACTTAAAACAATAGTCCTAGAGTGAGCATAATTCGAGTACCCCATTTTACCATTGATTGTCCTCTCCAGTTACTCTTGCTTGTTCTCTTTTCTCTTTTACTTTTATTTGCGTTAATCTTTTGCATCAAAATCACATATTTGTTTTTGCTCTTGCTATATATTAATACTTCTTATTTCTGAGATCTATTCCTTGTGGATTAGACTACCCACTCATCGGGGTATTTTATTACTTCGATGACCCATGCACTTATGGTACACACACGCTAGGGATGTGTCAAGGGTGCTATAGTGTTGTTATAGTAATCCAGCTATAGTGTCTTATATAATAATTTGCTATAAAAATTCATCTAAAGTAGTTGGTGTGAAATTCTGTAGTAAGCCTTACAGGCAACCATGCGATACATTGTAACCCGTATGGTTTTCAGCGAAGTCCTTGCAATTATGAACAATGATTCTACTATAGTGTATATAAATACAAAACATGCATTAATTCATCCTAGAATGCATGCAAATATACGACAATCATGTGTATAAATACATACATTTAGACACTTATCAAACATTCCCACACTTAAGCATTTGTTTGTCCTTAAGCAATCAAAATATGAAGAATAGGGGAAAGATGATAAGAGGCAAAATGTATGACCTCAATCTCAAATAGTAAAGAACTCCACAAGCATTAATTGAAATGAAATCAAGATGTGTAGTTGTAACACAAATAACCAAGTAAAGATAGTCCTATTCATCTAGAGTGCTCTCGTGAGTGTGTGCAAAATTCCTTCCTCGCCCTCCTTATCCTAGATTATACTCCGGCTTCCATTCACACCTCAAACAATGATGGCCAGTCTTACAGATGCTAAGTACACCCTTAATGATCTATCAAGATCCTTTCGATTTCTAAGTAGAACTCTAGCCTCATTCTAAGTGTTGTAAAGAATCCAAGAGATCAATAGTTTTTTTTACTAGCGTAGATTGTATGATACTTGTTATAAGGGTGCACATGTTGTTTAGGTACCTGAACACCCAACTACTTAACTAATCATAAATCTACATGTACGCATTCATGCTTCACTAGTTGTTGGCTTAAGGCACACTCTGATTAGCACCCAATACCGGAGATCTTGCTAAACATGCACAAGCCGGAATGCTTGAATATGACTGCCCTTCTGTCCTCCAAATCATTGTGCTAGCTTGAATACACTGAGGTTGGCACACACTCATGCATCTTGAACCCGACTTATGTCTTCGCATTTGATCCTTCTCAAGATTTTCTCCAAATAGTGCGCTCACGATCTGCATTGGCTTCTTTCCTTCACATTCATCTTCACAACCCTATATGCATGAAAGTAACATAAATACACACATATTAGCGTTAAAAACTGATAAAAGTAATGCTCATCATTACTAAAAAAAACTTCGCATTCTTATCACACAAGCACTTATCAATAGACAATAAAAGCATACTAAGATGGTTTAGTGAACTTCTGCGAGTCCGAAAGCATAAGTCTTGTAGACCATGAGATTGGGGTGGCCACCAATGATTCATGTAGATGATAGAGATAGAAAAAGTGAGTCGGATGCCTACCTATATCCTACAAGATAGAGCAGAGCGTCATCTCAAGGCATCCATCACAAACACAAAAACAAAATACAAAAACAAACAACCAACTAATAAATAACTAATATAACAAGAACAATGAAACAAGAAAGAGTCCATGCTAGTATTTTGTTTAATCAATATCATGATGTCCAACTATCTCTATTGCAAGTGTTGGTAAGGGTTTACAAAGATGCTACAAGTGTCAAACAAATTCAAGGAAAGCACCATTCAAAATTTACTGTAGCATAGACTACAAAGAGAAAGAGTTTTCCTTTGTTTTTGAAGTGCAAAAATTTACAAACAATTTCCCAAAATGTAAAAAAATCAAATGTTAAACATCCATACAACATTTACCATAGTTTGATACAAGATAAGCATGCAAAACCAAGAAGAAAAATCAAGTTTTCTTCAAAACAAAGATTAGTGCTCCAAAATATAGATTGATGAAAATCGGTGAAATAGATGGTGAAACCTTCAATACAACACTAGATCCAAGATGCAACAAGTGGGAGAGGAGTTTAGAGAAAAAAGTAATTAAAAATAGTGAAAAAATGAGAGAAAACTGATGAGAAATGATAGAGAACAAGGAAGAAGAAGAATGAAGGAAATTGGAGAGGAGAGAGGATTTAACTCCCCTTAACCCATCGGCCTGTAAGTCTCACGGGCTCCACGTGGGTGCATGGAGCTCGTAAGGACCTGGGAAATCAAAATTTTGTCATGGACTCCCTTGCAACTTAGAACAAAACTAATTTACAATGTTTATAACATCGAAATATGCATTGAAACACAATCAAACAACACCAAACCAATGGACAAAGTTCAAAAATCGAAGACAAGCATGGATCATTCAAACAAAAACAAAATATGAACATAACACAACCGTAAATACAATAAACCACGCTCAATAAATAACTAGAATATGAAAAAAAAAAATGAAAAGTGAAGGATTTGAAACATGGGTTGCCTCCTAAGAGGTGCTTATTTTACTCATGGAGGCTTGAAGACGTTGTGTTTTTTTTCAGGCTAGAAGTGGCATAAGAGCTTCCTTAGAAAATAAAATGTAACTTCCGGGATGATGTTAAGGTGGCTACTTGCATGAGTTACCTTTTGGCCTCAATGGAAAAAGTTTTGGTTGGGAATTGTGCAATTTTAACTTTGGTGGATCTATAGATGGCTTGAACCTCCTCCCCACTTCTTCTTTGACCCCGACTTGAGTTCCATTGGGCCCTCCAAAAAAATATCTCGGTCTTTAAGGAAAAAGTCTCGGTTGAGAATTAGTCAAGCTTGGCATGGGTGGGTCATTGGGTGTCATCAACATCCTATCATCTCTTTTTTCTCAACCTTGGTGTGATATACTTCAATTTCCCACAAAATGTGCTTGAGCCTCCATGGAAAAATTTTTGGTTGGGAATTGTCCAAGCACAGTGTAGGTGGGTTTAGGGATGGCCTTAGCCCCCTACCCACATCTTCAAATACAATTCCCTGAATTTTTTCACTGCACTTGAAAATTATTAATTGATGGATGGAATGATTAATGTTGAGGCAAGTAGCTTCTTCAATTGTGATCGATTGAGTTTCTTCCACTTCCTCACATATTTCCATGGACATGATGTCATCATTTTCCTTTTTTTCTTCAATTGCATCTTGAGGTAAGACTTCTACTATTTGCTTAAATGGTATTGATGCCACTTTATCAGTCTTTTCAACCTCCAATACCCAAATATCTACTTCCACCTTAATTTCATCTTTGCTCTCTTCCATTCTAGTGTCATTCTCAGATAGAACTTCTATAGTTGGTTCATGAATTAGTGACAACTTTCCCAATGTCTTGGAAGATTCTCCTATTTGGTTCTCCATTCTTTGAAGGGATGGTTTGGCATTAAAAAGCATTGTATCCATTGTTACAAATTTAGTATCTTCATGCATCATGAACTTTGCAAACACATCCTGTGTATTGAATCCCCATTGATTAGGCTGCTCACTATGAATGATTAGAGGGTGACAATGCCGCGGGTCTTAAAAGGGGGGGGGGTGGTTTTTATAGCAATCTTTGGTGAGGGAGGGTATTCCCATTTTTGTGTATGATGATGTGCTGAAGAATCTTGGTACAACCCCAATATGGATTGTATACATTATGGTGCGGACTACTTTTGCTTGCTCTCATGGCAACAATTTCTTCTATCTTTTTCTCAAGTGCATAGATTTTGGTGGCCAACAATTTTTTTTGAAAATCCATAGCCTTGTCTAAAAAAATCAAAACTAAAAAACAATAAGAAAACAAAGAATTTAAAATAAAAGGAAAACAAATAAATATGCACAAAAGGATAAGAAATACATAGAAAGACAAATATTTACAAAAGGAAAGGTAAATGGCTTGAGCAATGAGCTAGAAGTTTTCCTTGCATTCTTGGAGTCCCCAGCAACGGCACCAAAAACTTGATGAGATCCACAAGCGTACGGGTTATCAAGTAATAAACCTCTCATTCAAGCACGAGAGGGTCATATTCCCTGCGGTCCTAAGAGCTGCTATTACTTCCCCATGGATGGCACTATCTACTCTACCAAATATAGGATTAAAATAAAGTAGGAAAATAACAAAAGTGAAAATTATAAACAAAAGGACTATGGCACACCACATAAACACATTTAGAAAACCATTAACAATGAAAGAGTGAGGACCCCTGGCAAGGATCCCCTTGGAACTACTAAACTAGAAGGATGGTAGAATTACAAAGGCAATGGTGGTTTTGGGCCAAGAGACATCCAAATACAGGTTACCCAAATGGTCACGGTAATAACCCGTAATCCCATTCAAGTATTGGCTCAGAATCACTTCTAACCAAATCCTCCTACAATTGCATTACAACTAGGGAAATCTCTAATTAGGGTTAAACTAAATACCTGATGGTCATGGTGTATTCATACATGAATCCTTTCTAAGCCAAGTATGTCTAGTACAACCGTGATGGTCACGCAACCAAGTACAACTTAGAAATCAAACCGCAGAGTTCTCATGTAATTTGATACATCAAAGAACACAAAGCTTAAACCACAAACCAAATCAAATACCATAAATGTAAATCACAACATCCTTACAAGCAAGTTCATCCCAAGGTTCACTAGATGTCTGCTGGCCTTGGAAGTCTAGTTCAATATGAATAAGAGAGAGATCTCAAAATACATAGAAACCTAAGAAAACTTATAGAAGAACTTCCTTAGATCCATCGACTAGAAGTTGGTTGAGACACCAATTTGTGCGCATGTTATGTAAGTACATGGGTGTCGAAATAATAAAATACCTGGTGAGTCGGGTAGACGAATCCAAAGGGAACATAAGTATCAGTAGTAACCATTTCTCAGTTATCTAGTTAGAATCAAGATTATGATAAAATGAACTCAATTGCAAGAATATGAATATCACAAGCAAGCAAAGGGAAAGTAAAATAAAGGAAGTCTCAATCGATAAAGATGAAGCGCAAGATTTAATAAATATTTCTAAACAGAGTTAGATGAGTCAAGGTAATCTAAGAACAATTGGTCCCTACCTCCAGGCCACCAATACTAGTCCCCTATGAGGTCCTGGTGGAGAAATCCCTCAATCTCAAAGCCTCACACCACATATAACCGCAATAAACTCTAGGGATACCTAAGAATACAATCGATTCCTAAAGATAGATCTAACCCTACTTCTAGGTGAAAGATCCCTAATCCCTATAAGGTCCCGGTGGAGAAATCACTCAATCTCATGCCTCACACCAAATATGGCTACATAAAGTGTAGGGAATACAGAGTTAGGTAGCACTCATCAGAGGGAAAAGGGGACACTCCACTATCTCATGACTCACCCTCTCAACCCTCTTCAATCTTGGAGTTCTAACCCTAATGAAAACCTCTCTCACCAAGGCAATAAAGCATGCAATACAAATCAATCACAAGTATTAATACGACATGCAAGTAATGAGAAAACAAGATTGAAACTCAAATAAACTAGAGTTTAATAGAAAACATAAAGTAAATAAATACAAATATATGATACTAGGGTTCACATGACCAAATACCTACTAGGGTTCAGCCCTCCATGGGGAAAGTTACAAAGCAAAGAATAATGCAATGAAAAGCAATGATAACTATGGAATAAAACCCCCTTGATTGTGATGATGTCCTTGATGGGTTACTCAACATCTTGAAGGATCCATCTCTGAAGCTAGGTTGCCGAAGGCTTCCTTGATGCTATGACAAAGAAAAGATCTATCAAAGTTTGTGAAGAATGCCCCCTAAATTTTCCAAAGACCTCCTCTTCAAACCCCAGCCGATTCACCCTTTAACCACTAGCAAAAAAATCTCCAAAGAATATGGCAAAACTGCATCTACCACATGCCTCCATGCGACCGTCTGAGATTTCACATGCTTGCGTGAGCTGCAGAAATTCCCATGCAACTGCGTGGAATTTGCTACATTACTCTTCATAAACATGACTCATATACTCTTCTCTTAAGGCCACATGGTCGGGCACACATCCACGTGGTAAGTTATGAGACTTTTCATCATCGAATCATCATTGGGAAACTCTTACATTCTTCACACAAGTAGGGACATGGCGGTGTGCCCACCTGTCTGCCCTTCCAACTCACAAATTGATTTGAATTCTCTTGGAAGTTAGCACACACCCCCATGTACATGAGATTCTCTTGTGTCTTGATCCTTATATTGTACAAAAACTCCAATAATGTGTCTTCATAACATATCTTTTCTCCAACAAACTTCTTGATGCTCTTGTTGATAGCATTCCTCTTCTCCCCTTAGATTTGCCCCTTAGATCTGCCTTCTCCTGCCATCTTAAAGCCCTAGGTGATGATGGTGGAGAAAGGATGGCCAAAGACTTTTTCTTGATGCCCTAGATCCCCTTTTTAATGTTATTTACCTGATCTTGATGAGCTCTATGTGGGCGCATGGATGCCTGTGAGGTTCACAGCCTTTCTTGTTAAAAAATTGATTTAGGGATGCTAAAATACTTTGCTACAGTACCCGTGTACATTGATATGATGTGATCTACAGGAACTTGTCTACAGTTCTCGTGTCAAAATCTCTACTGTACCTCACGGGCATTCATGTGGGTGCATGGAGCCCCTAATGATTACAACCAAACTAGTCAAAAGGATTAATGCAATATGAAAGCAATGAGAAAACAAGATTAAAACTCAATTAAACTAGGATTTAATAGAAAACATAGAAGTAAATTAATACAAAGATAAGATACTAGGGTTCACATGCCCAAATTCCTACTAGGATTTAACCCTCCATGGGGAAAATTACAAAGCAAAAAATAATGCAATGAAAATTAATAAAAATCATGGAATAAAACCCCCTTAAATTCATGATGATGGCCTTGATGGGTTTCTCAACGTCTTGAAAGATCCCTCTCCTAATCTAGGTTGCCAAAGGCTCCCTTGATTCTGTGACAACGAAGAGATCTATCAAAGTTGGTAAAGAACACCTTCCAAATTCACCAAAGACCTCCTCTCAAAACTGATAAGTGCTTATGCGATAAGAATGCGAAGTGTTTTTTACCTATGATGAGCATTACTTTTTTCCGGGTTTTAACACTAATATGTGTGTATTTATGTTACTTTCATGCATATAGAGTTGTGAAGCTGAATGTTAGAGAAAGAAGCCAATGTAGATCATGAATGCACCAAATTGGAAGAAATCTTGAGAAGATTCGAACGCGAAAACATAAGTCAGGCTCAAGATGCGAGAATGTGTGCCAACCTCCTTGTATTCAAGTCAGAACAATGATTTGGAGGAGCACAAGGGCCGTCACATGCAAGCATTCCAGCTTGTGCATTTATAACAAGATCTCCACCAACATGTCCGTTATTGAAGAATCGAAGCGATCTACGATGTAAACGTGTGCCCGTTTATGTAACCTCGATAAAAGCATAGATTCGGGAGTGTTTCGGGCCGGTATTGTAGTAGGGCAATGCAGTAAAATAATGTAGCATTTCACTGTAGCAGGTACTGTTCACAGCCGCAAAAAATGAGTAAAATAGAGAATCCACACTGGCATGTGGAAATTCCCCATGCCCGTGCGGAAAATCCACAGGGGCGTGTGGATTCCCGATTCTAGACCTTTAAAAGCCGATTTCAGCCCTGATTTCAGCATTCTTTTCTCCATCTTTTCCCCAACTTGAGAGAGGGCTGCTGCGGCTAGGGTTTTGAGAGGTATTGGATAAGGATTTGGAGAGGTTGTACAGCTCCGACATCGCGCTCCGTTTGGAAGAAGTTTAGTTTGAGAGCTTTCGTCGGTGCAAATCCGGCGAGTTGTATCCTAGGCCGGACAAAGGGATCCTTGGACAAGTAGAGGACTCTCCGCAAGACCATCTCCACGACTATCGAAGGGGTTTTCTATGGATTCTTTACTTTTATATTTGATTTCATTGATTGTAATTAGCTCCATGGAGAGCTAAACCCCCTAGTGGGTAATTGGGTATTTGTGAACCCTAGGATGTGTTCGTTTCATTGAACCTCTTTATTATGCTTTCAATTAATTGATGTTTTTTTTAGTTCCAATCTTGTATGCTTGATTGTATGAATACTCCCTTAGATTGACACTAGGGTTGGGAGTTATTGTTGGTAACCCTTGTGAGTGAGTGATACACAACGAGAGTTAGACAAAGCTAGATTGGAGAGGGTTGAGAGGGTGAGTCGAGAGGTAGCGGAGCGTCCCCTTTCCCCTCCTGTGTGATTTATTCTACCTCCATTTCCTCGAGTTCTTTGTGGTCATAGTAGATTGAATGGGCTTAAGGGATGGTCTTCCGCTGAATCTTTGTTGTAGGGGCAACAAAGCGAAGAGTTGAAGTGATTTTAGCACCTAGGGCTTAATTGTGGCTAGGGACCTTCCACCTAGACCAAAGGGTTAGGTCTATGACATGCCCTAATATGCGTGTAAACCGCAAGTGCACGGGTGTCGAAGTAATAATTATTCCCATGAGTGGGTATTCGAATCCACAGGGAACGGAAGTATTAGTATTAACCAATTCTTAGTTATTTAGTCGAAATCAATGGATGTGATGAAATGACCTAATTGCAAGAGAATTAATGATAAGTGTCTAAATGTAGGTGTTTTCATATATTTATCATATTCACTTTGCATGTATTTTGTGAGGTTTGATGCCCGTTTTATGCTTAATCATCTTCTATTTGCTTTGTAGGGCATAAGGAAGCCATGGAGAACAAGAAGATATCATTTGGGCAAAAAAAGAGAAAAAAAGGTGAATTTCATACTACCCAAAGTATGGGGGCCGTATGCATCATGTAAAGCTGGATTATTTTTGGAGTGTCTGCCCTGAGTTCCATACTACCCAGTATGGGGGCCGTATGCACCCCGTATGGATCGCGAATCTAGGGTTTTTGGGTGCCATACGACCCCCATACGACCCGTATGCCTCGGGGGGGTATAAATACCAACTTTAGGACAGAAAAGGAAAACTTTTTCAGCTAGGCTTTTTCGAGACCTTTTCTTGGCCGATTTTGGGGAGACACTTGAGAGGTTTTTGGGCGACCTTGGGAAGGAGAAGAAGGGCAAGGAACCTAGAAGATCATCCAAGCCCAAGGTCCAAGACTCTCAAGGCAAGAAGCAACATCATTCAAAGGGGAGATCTACCACGCTTTGAAGGAAGGAGACCCGCGGCTAGAGGAAGCGTCATTCGGCATTCCTTTGGCGAGGGAAGCATCATTCGGCATACATTCTACCTCCTCCTACACCATTTCATCTAGGGAGTGTCACTCATGCTTTTCTTGTGTGTTTTACTTGATTATGTTACTTGTTGTGGGATGATGACACACTAGACCCCCAAGGCCACCGGGTGTTGGTGAACCTTGGGGGGGTTTTATCATGTATTTTGGATGATTACTTGTTAATTCTTTGCTTGGGTAATTTTGAGATCTAATCCATTGTTTTCATGCTAAGTGCTACATTAAGGAGAAATCCGTAGCTCTTTTATGAGTGATGCATGTAGATGTGACTCGCTCGCATGTATTAGATCATGAATGGATTAGAAGGGGATACTTGTATCATCACGCCGAGAAATTGGGTGTTTGGTAGCCCTCCATGTAGGTTTAATCCGAAGAAGAGTAGGTTTATTCCTAAGTGAGATTTCCTCATACTTAATGCAATCGTAGGGATGTAGATTTGGGAGAAATTCCTATCTATGTTCGTATGGGATTAGGGTTCAATCGCCGAGAAATTGGGGTTGTTCTAAACTTGGAATCTCATGGTCCATTTTACCCTTGCATCTTTAAATCATCATCCATGTTGCATGATAACCCCTCAAGGGGATCCACATCCATAGGCCTTTGCATTATATTGTATTTCTTGCTTGCCCATTGCTTGTTCTCTCTAATTTGGTCATAATCTCATTTTAGTTTTAATTGCTTTAGTAGAGTAAAAATCCATCATTTGAGATCTTAGGCTAGATAATAGCTCGAGAAGGAGTAATAGGAGATCCTTAGCCCCGTGGAATACGATCCTCGTGTCTTCACGCGAGGTATTACTTGGGGATCCCGTACACTTGCGGGGAAGCAATCAATTAATAAGCAAGCAAACGAGCAAGAAAACAAGTAAAGGAGATCTCAATCAATAAAGATGAGGTACCCGGGCAATGCTACCCCTAGGATATAAGATGAAGCTCATAATTCACTAAATGCTTCTAAACCGAGTCTAATAAGTCAAGGTAATCCAAGAACAACCGGCCCTTGCATCCAAAGCTACCGGTACTAGTCCCCTACAAGGTCCCGGTGGAGAAATCACTCAATCTCAACACCTCACACCCCATATGACCGCAATACGCTCTAGGGACACCTAAGAGTGTAACCGATTCCTAAATATAGATCCAACCCTAATTCCCGGCGAAGGACATCTAACCCCCTACAAGGTCTCGGCGGAGAAATCTCTCAATCTCACGCCTCACACCAAATATGGTTGCATAGAGTTTAGGGAATACAGAGATAGGAAACACTCATTCGGAAGGGAAAGGGGACACTCCACTATCTCATAACTCACCCTCTCAACCCTCTTTAACCTTGAAGTTCTAACTCTAATGGAGACCTCTCTCACATCAAAGTAACACATCATGCGAATCCAATCAACCACAAGGATTAATTAAACAAGCAAGCAATGGGAATACAAGATTAAAACTCAAATCAACTCGGATTGAATAGAAACATAAAGCAAATCATTACAAAAACATAGATCCTAGGGTTCACATGCCCAAATACCTACTAAGGTTTAGCCCTCCATGGAGCAAGTTACAAAACAATGATTATTACAATGAAAAGCAATGAAAACCATGAAGTAAAACCCCCTTAAATTTGTGATTATGGCCTTGATGGGTCGCCCAATGTCTTGAAGAATCCTTCTCCGAAGCTAGGTCGCCAAAGGCTCCCTCTATGCTATGACGGAGAGAAGATCGATCAAATTTGGTGATGGACGCCCCCCAATATTGCCAAAGACCTTTGCCAAAACCCAAGCCGTCTTGCCTTCAAAGTGCTCGCGAAAACCCTTCGCAAAAAGTCCCTCCAAAATAGGGCAAACGGCCTATTTAAAGCCCAAAACCACGCCTATCACGTGCCCTCACGTGCCCTCCAAAATAGGCGAACAGTACTTTTCACAAAAAGTGATCCAAACACTCTTATCTTGAGGCCACATGTCCGGGCATACGTCCATGTCGTAGGCTATAAATATTTTCTTCATCGACATATCTTTGAGAGGTCTTGCAATCTTCACAAAGAAAAGGAACATGAAGATGTGGCTACCTTTGTGCCCTTCCAACTAGTGAATTGACTTGAATCTTCTTGGAAGTTGCGCACATCTCCATTTTTATGAACTCCTCTTGTGTCTTGGTCCTTGAATTGAACAAGAGCTCCCAACATTGTGTCTTTATAGCCTATCTTTGCTTCCTTTTTACTCTTCAAGGCATTCACAACCTATATGCATAAAAGAACACCAAATACACAATTTGAGACATAAACCATGGTAAAAATGATGCTCAATGCATGTAAAAGATATATAAAAATATGTCTACTCAAGCACTTATCAGTCTACATCTAGGAAGAGGATTTATCACTTGGAATCCCTATAACTCATTGCAATTCTATACGAGTGTGAGGTTGAGAGGTTATTCAATTTCTCCTCCGGGACATATATAGAGTTAGGCATGGTTGACCTTAGATTTGGGACCATGTATTAAAGGATTTCCAATACTCATTATTGCATTAGTTAGAAAGCATAATAGAGGGTTTTTGAACTAGAAACGATTGTCCTAGGTGGAACCATATCCGGGTACCTCATTTATATCGATTGCCTTACCTTCTCCTTTACTTGTGCTCTCTTTCTTGTTTCTTTTACCTTTGTTGCTTTATATCTTGTCACACAAATCACTATTCATCTTTCACTTAGTTAGGAAACAAATTAAGTACTTTTATTCCCTACTCCCTGTGGATACGATACCCACTCATCTGGGATTTTATTACTTCGACAAACCCGTGCACTTGCGCGATACATGCAAGGGGTGTTGTTAAGTTTTTGGTGCTTTTGCCTGGAGTAGGCGTTTAGAGATACTTTGCACCTTGTTTTCTTAGCTATTCATTTATTTATTCTATTTCACATCTTCTTATTCTATCATCGTTCTGATTTCTTTTTCTTTCTTTTGGTGCAGCTCCAGGTTATGACCCGAGGGAACCCTTCAATATTGATTGAAGGAGATCCTGAACTCAAACATTCACTTAGAAGAAAAGGGAAAGAAGCTAATTTGGAAGTAGAGGAATATGAAAACATAGCAGAACAAAATGAGCAACAAAGGACATTATATGATTATGCCAGACCTTCAGTATTGGGGACACAATCGAGTATTGTGTGTCCCCCGATTATATCTCAGAATTTTGAGCTAAAGCCGACATTCATCCACATGTTTCAGCAATCCACACAATTCAATGGTTTGGCCGATGAGGATCTAAACTGTCATATCGAGAACTTCCTCGAGGTGTGTGATATGCTTAAGATAAATGGGGTGACGGATGATGCCATCAAGTTGAGAGCCTTCCCATTTTCCTTAAAGGGAAGAGTGAAGCAGTTGCTACACTCATTACCTAGAGCATCGATTACCACATGGGAGCAGTGGTAGACGCTTTTCTTGCCCGTTATTTCCCTCCCGAAAAATCTGCAAAGCTTAGGAATGAGATCTCGTCCTTTGTAAATCTGTAATTGGAGTCTCTATTTGAGATGTGGGAAAGGTTCAAGGAACTCCTAAGAAAGTGCTCTCAACACGGATTCCCTGAGTGGATGATCATTTAGACCTTTTACAATGGGTTGAATCCAAGCACAAGGCAACTCTTAGATGTGACAGTAGGAGGTACCTTAGGTAGCAAGATCCCAGGTGAGGCCCATCAACTAATTGAAGAAATGGGGTTAAATAGATACCAATGGAATGCTAAGGAGAAGAAAAAGGTGGCCGGGCTCCATGAAATAGATACAGTAACTTCATTGGCAGCTAAAGTGGAATCATTGAGTAAGAAGTTAGATCTTCTAACTTCGAATAGAGTGGCGGTCATGACTACTTGCACTGGGTGTGGTGGAGGACATGCTCCTCCGATTGACCGATCTCCATTGGTGATGCATCTTCGGTTGAGAAAGTTGATTTTGTGTGTAATGCAATGAGGAACCAAGGGAATCCATGTAGCAACACCTAAAATCCTGGTTGGAAGAATCATCCCAAATTTTTTGTGGGGCAACCAAGGTCCACAAAAGGCTATGGCAGCACCGGGTTTCCAACAACAACAAGCCCCAAACATGGAGAACCGAGTTTCAGGTTTGGAGACCCGAATGACGAATTTGGAGAAGGCCTTGACAAGGTTTGTGCAATCGTCAGATACAAGGTTTCAATTAGTTGAGGCCACATTTCACAACCACACCGCCTCTTTGCACAATCTTGGAAATCAAGTGGGGCGGTTTTTGAAGTCTCTATCAGAAAGGCCACAAGGAAGCTTGCCAAGTAATACCGAGACTAATCCTAGAGAGCATGTAAAGGCGATCACTTTATGAAATGGTCGTGAGGTTGAAGGTAGGCTTCCGAGTGAGAAGCCCAATGAAAACGCAACCGAGGTTATAGGGGTTGAAGAGGGAGCAAGCAAACAGAAGGAGGTGGCACCCCCACCTTTTAACCCAAGAATCCCTTATCCCTCTAGATTGAAGAATGACCAAGAGGATGAACAGTACAAGAAGTTCCTGAGTTTGTTCAAGCAACTCCACATCAATATTCCTTTTGTTGAGGCATTGGCCCAAATGCCTAAGTATGCAAAATTCTTGAAGGACTTGTTGAATAACAAGAGAAAGTTGGAGGAGAGTGCTTTAGTGATCTTAGATGCTTCTTGCTCGGCAGTGTTGCAAAAGAACATGCCAAATAATAATAAAGACCCGGGAAGCTTTATTATTCCGTGTAATATTGGCAATTTGGTTAAAGAAATGGCATTGGTGGACTCAGAGGCCAGTATGAACATCATGCCATACACCATCTTCCAGAAGCTAGGCATGGGCGAGCCTAGGCCCACTCGGATGACTTTGCAATTGGCGGACCGAACGGTGAGACATCCGAGGTGCATCATCGAAGACGTGCTTGTCAAGGTGGACAAGTACATATTTCCTGTGGATATTGTGGTGCTAGATGTCGATGAGGATGCGGATGTACCTTTGATACTTGGGAGGCCGTTCTTGCAGACTTCCAAGGTATTGATTGACATGGACGGCGGGGAGCTAACATCGAGAGTTGGAGATGACAAGATCATATACCGCCTTGCTGAAGCCATGTGGCATTCTCTTTATTTCGATGATATTTTGTATTTTCTATACACTACTGATGAGATTGTTGATGAATACATGCAGGAAATGTTCAATCCAGACTGGTACGAGGGTGTGTTCAACCAAGAGGTGGACAATGAAGAAGTAGTGATGCTTGGTTCGACTGAAAAAGTACCATCTACTCCGGGGATCCTGAAGAAGGTGCTCCGGAAGATAAAAAGGGCGAGGAGACGCCACCAGAAATGCTCCAAGACTGTTGGAGAAGCGTGTGAACCGACCAAATTGGTGGAACCATTGTTAGGTGGTCCTAAGCCCGATAATTCCCCCTCTACCTTCAAGAGACATTGCTCATCAGGCTTCCAGGCTATAGGTAAGATGGCAACCTTCATCTATGAACCCCCGTGAGGTAAGACAAGGTACATTAAGCTTAGTGACATTAAACAAGCACTTCTTGGAGGCAACCCAAGTGTTTACTATTTTCTTAGTTGTTAGTTTAGTTTTGTTTGCATGAATAAAGTGTTGAGTGTTGGTGTCTTGATTTTTAGATGTTTTTACTATGATTTTTATTGTGGGTTTTAATGTCATCGTGTGTTTTTATGTGGATTTGGCACAGTTTTGGTTGCTTGAGCTAGTTTCTCATGTTTTTCACTGGTATAGTTTGCATAATAGGGCATGCTTTGAGTGTGTAAACATGTTTAGGAATTTTCTGCAAAGCCTACAGGGTTTTCAAGGCATCCAGAGAAAACGCACGGGCGTGTGGAATTTTTGCATGCCTATGGATTTGTATTGTGAGCTCATCCAGAGAAGGCACAGGGCCGTGGACTCGCCCTTGTGAGTGACCTTGTGACGTTCGGCCCGTGGGTAATTTCTTTACGGGCGTGCGTTTTCCTGTAGAGACTAAGCGAATTATCTCGAGAGCACACAGGGGCATGGATTTGCCCCTATGGGTGAACTTATGAAAAATGCACGGGTATGGGTAATTTCCACACGCCCGTGCGGATCTCTGCAGAAGAGCTCTCTCCACCTCGAGTAGACACAGGGGTGTGCGCTTACTCCTGTGAGTTGGGCATGTGAATATCCACGCCTGTGAGGAATTTTCTCACGGGCATGCGCAACACATAGAAAATTCTCACGGTTGGACAGAGAAGCCACAGGGGCGTGCGGCTGCCCGTGTGGGTCGGGCGCAAGGGCATGGGTATTTTTTGCATGCCCGTGCGAGAGCATTTAGAGATAGGGAGGGTTTTCCTAAGAGCAAAGAGGGGCATGGGTAATTTCCGCAAGCCCGTGCGGATGTACAGAGACACCAAGAGGCGCGAGTTTGATAAGTGCTTGTGCGATATGAATGTGAAGTATTATTTCCTTATGTTGAGCATTACTTTTCTCGGGTTTTTACACTACTATGTGTGTTTTTATGTTACTTTTATGCAGGTTGGGTTGTGAAACCAATTATGAAGGAAAGAAGCCAATATGGATCACAATGCACCGATTACTGAAGAAATCTTGCTAAAGTTCAAACACGAAGATATGAGTCGGGTGCGAGATGCTAGAGTGTGTGCCAACCTCCCCGTATTTGAGTTAGCACAACCATTTGTAGAGGCACAAGGGTAGTCACACTCAAGCATTCCGACTTATGCGCATAGAACAAGATCTCCATCAACTTATCCGTCATTGAAGAAGCAAAGTGATCCACGGCATAAACGTGTGCCAGTTTATGTTACCTCGATGAAAAGTGGATTCGGGAGTATTTTTAGCAGAGTAATATAGCAGGTACTGTAGTAGTTACTGTTCACAGCCGGCCGAAAATGACAATTTCAGAGAATCTGAACAGGCGTGTTGAAATTTTCCACACCCGTGCGAAAATTCCACGGGGGAGCCCATAGGGGCGGGTGGATTCCTGATTCTAGCCCTATTTAAAGCCGATTCAGCCCCGATTTTAGCATTCTTTTCTCCATCTTTTCCCCAACTTGAGAGAGGGTTTCGGCTAGGGTTTTGAGAGGTATTAGCTAGGTTTTTGGAGAGGTTCAACGGCTCCGACATCATCATTTCTTTGGAAGAAGGTTGGTAGGGAATCCTTGGACGGCGAGTAGAGGATTTTCCACAAGACCATCGACACGACTATCGAGGGGGTTTCTCTATGGATTCATTGCTTTTATATTCTATTTTTTTTATTGTACTTAGCTCCATGGAGAGCTAAACCCCTAGTGGGTACTTGGGTATTTGTCAACCCTAGGATGTATTTGTTTCATTGAATCTCTTTATTATGCTTTCAATTAATTGATGTTTGTTGTGAGTTCCAACCTTGAATACTTGATTGTATGAACATTTCCCCTAGAGTGACACTAGGATTAAGAGTTCTTGTTGGTAACCTTGTGAGTGAGTGACACACCACGAGCGTTCGACAAAGCTAAGTTGGAGAGGGTTGAGAGGGTGAGTCGAGAGGTACAGGAGCGTCCCCTTTACCCTCCGACGTGATAGATTCTACCTCCGTTCCTCGAGTTCTTTGTGGCCATAATAGAGTGAATGGTCTAAGGGATGACCTTCCGCTGGGGCTTAGTTGCGCGTGCAACGGAGTGAAGCGTTGAGGTGATCTTAGTATCTAGGGCTTAATCGCGGTTAGGGCCCTTCCACCTGGACCAAAGGGTTAGGTCTATAATTAGGAAGAGATTTATCTCTTGGAATACCTAGAGCTAATTGCAACTCTATACAAGTGCGAGGTTGAGAGGTTATCTAATCTCTCCTCCGGGACTTGTATAGAGTTAGGCATAGTTGACCTTAGATTTGGGACTATGTATTTAAGGATTTCCACGATTCACCATTGCATTGATTAGGAAACATAATAGAAGGTTCTTGCACTTAAATGATTATCCTAGGCGGAGCATTATCTGAGTACCCCATCTTATCCGATTGCCTTACCTCCACCTTTACTCGTGCCCTCTTACTTTTTGTTTTTATTTTTGAGAATTGAATCATTGTCACACATATCACTACTGATCTTTCACATAGCTAAGAAGCGGATTAAGTGTTTTTATTCCCTACTCCCTGTAGATTCGATACCCGCTCATCCGGGATTGTTACTTCAACAAACCCGTGCACTTGCTGGATATTCGCAAGGGGATCTTGTTAGGGTTCTTTCAAAGGATCACCATTCCTCTTTATCCTCACATTCTCCATTCGTCTGAGAGCACTCTCACACCAATTCCCGACCTCGTATTGTAGATTTGGAGTGATTTTTGCCTGGTTGTTCGGCTAGTTCAAGGTTTTCCCATTTCAACTTGTTGGTAAGCCCTATCTTTTGGTTTCTTCGTCAATTCTTGATTTTAATTGATGAAATTGGATAATACTATTTCATTTCTACCATTAGAATGGTTATACATGTTTAGAACAAAGTTAAAAGTAATTTAACAGTGTATTTATGGATTTTTGAGGCACGGCCGTGAGTTTTTCACACCCCGTGGATCCACACAAGCATGCAGAGATTATGTAAAACTGTGCGGATTTCTTTCAAATTTGATCATTTTTCTTTCAAATCCTGGAGATTATAGCACCTCGGTCAAAGAAGAAAGCTGATAAATAGCCGTGTGTGTCGTCCCCCGAGTCCAAGAGCATGAGATTCACTATCACCAAGCATCGGGCTCGTTTTGTGCGTTTGTCGAGACTTAGTTCGGACAGACTCGATTCCTAGACATGAGTATATTGAGAGATTTACAGCAGGGAGATGAGTTCGCAGATGAGGTCGAGGATCTCTTTTCAGTGGGTGGTTGGAGGCACTTATTGTCGACTAGGGAGCATGCCATTCGTGAGCCTACACTTAAGGTCTTATCATCATTCGAGTTCGATAGATCTTATGCGAGATTCGACAACCTCGACGCCATTCAATTATGAGCATTCGGGTATCCATTCTGCATGAACGTCACTGAGTTCTATGTTCGTATGGGCCTGTACGACGACACGTACACAGGTACAGAGGAGTATGGATATTTGCCGACGGATTTCCCACGTCAGTGACTTCGCATCAAGCATACAAGGTTTTATGTGGACATGGGCAGTATGAGCCGGGAGTATCTAAGACCACCAGCCTATCCTAGTTGAGCTACAGGTATTTACACTTGGTCCTCAGCGGGTCTGTGTCAGGTCGAGGCGACAACACCGCTGTTTTGAGCAGGCAAGACTTACTTTATCTATACTCCATGGCCCGCAATGTGCTGATTCACTTGGGGCACATAGTGGCAAACGTTTTGAGGCACCAGGGCCAGTTTGCAAGAGTGGGAATATTATTCTCTGGTCCTAACATCACCAGACTCATCTTGGGAATGGGCTTGCTGGACGCTATACGTGGTGATGAGAAGACGGTCGTGCCTGCTCCTCTGGGATTTGAGACGATCAGGATGATTGGGTTGGTACGTAGATGTGGGCATGGGGCATATATTATAGCTATGTCCACCCTAGAGACCGCTGGGAGCGGAAGCGATGCGGCGGAGGATTCTTGACAGATTCTTAGGCCTCAGTTTGTACCGATGGGGAGCGAAGCACCCCTTGCAGCACAGGAGACATTCTGGCGCTTAGTACCTATTTTTTCTCCTTATCGAGCTCATGATCGTATTGAGAGGCTCAAGAGTGCTGTGGGTGAGCTTCGGACTGAGATCATGGAGCTCTGGGCTATAGAGATAGCGAAGTATACTGGGATGTTAGCCCATTTCGACGATGGTACAACAGCTACTGATATCAGCAGCAGCAGCGGAGCAGTGACCGAGACGAAGCTGACACTTGATTTTATTTTCATTTCTCTGTTTCCGCATTTTATTTTGGATTTGTATTCTCAAAAAGGACTTTCCTTCTGAGTTTATTTTCAATTTGTTGTCTCGAGTTGTATTCATTGCCTTATCTTTTATATAATTGAGTTGTTTTTATTTTATTGAGCTTCACTGTACCCCATCATATATGCATGTAGATGGTCTTGTCAACATGGGAATTAAGACTTTGTCATGGATACGCCCAATGGTGCTTCGGCACTTGGCCGTGTGTACTTCACAACCCGTTGGAACATCACTCCTAAGGACTTAGCTCCATCAAATGCAACACTAGGAGTCAGGGGAGTATTGTTTTGATTGCTTCTCCCACATTTGATTTTGATTGATATACATTATGAGTGAGCTTGCATGTGTACATTGGGGACAATGTACAACTTAAGTGTGGGAGGGGAGTTTTATAGTGCACACATCTCTTTTATATTAGTTTTGATTGATATACATGCTCACATAGCCAATGGCGGTTCACCTTAGTAGCAATGATTGTATTCTTGAGTTTAGGAGAATTTTTAACATTGAATGTCTTCACGCTCTAGTTTTTCTTGAATTTCTAGGAATTTTTGCCCGATTGACACTCACTCTTTAAGCTCTTTTGGAAACTCATGTTCAATGTTAAAGGGACTAGTTATAGTTGTTTCTTTTGTTAATTGTGAAAAAAAAATGCAAAATGAAAAAAGGAACAAAGTTATTTTTTTGTTTAGTTGTGCTTATTGGGTGGAAAGAGCTACCACCTATGAAGTATGAAGCTACTCTTATAAGTCGGATACTAGTTATGCCCTAATTAGCGGCCGCTTTGGAAAGGGCTACCTTAGAGGATGTGTGAAGCTACTACCATCTTTGAAATTTTTATTTCTTTTTGTAGATAAATAAGTCCCATATACTTAGAACTTTTGAAGAGTATACTTTGGGTTGTTTTGAGTGAGTTCACACACTTGCACGATTTCGGGTTTGTTGTCCTTTTTTATTCAAGTTTTTAGCTAGAGCATTGATTTTTCGTATTTAGTGTTGAAATTTCCCTTACATGTAGAATGCTCTCTTTGTATGCTTTGGTGAACCTAAGGCCAAGCACTTCCAATATGCCCTTCGTCTATGCTTTAACGTTTTAATTTTTGCTTGAGGACAAGAAAAAGCTTAAGTGTGGGGGAGTTTGATAAGTGCTTGTATGATAAGAATGCAAAGTGTTTTTTTCCTTATGATGAACATTAATTTTATCGGGTTTTAACGCTAATATGTGTTTATTTATGTTACTTTCATGCATATAGGGTTGTGAAGCCAAATGTTAGAAAAAGAAGCCAATATAGATCGTGAATGCACCAAATTGGAGGAAATCTTGAGATGGTTCGAACGCAAAGACATAAGTCGGGTTCAAGATGCGAGAATGTGTGCCAACCTCCTTTTATTCAAGTCAGAACTACGATTTGGAGGGGCACAAGGGCAGTCACATTCAAGCATTCCGGTTTGTGCATTTATAATAAGATCTCCACCAACATATCCGTTATTGAAGAAGTGAAGCAATCTACGACGTAAACGTGTGCCCGTTTAAGTTACCTAGATGAAAGCATGGATTCGGGAGTGTTTCGGGCCAGTACTATAAGAGGGCACTTTAGCAAAACACTGTAACATTTCACTGTAGCAGGTACTGTTCATAGATGGCCGAAAATGAGCAAAACAGAGAATCCACACGAGCATGTGGAAATTCCCCATGCCCGTACGAAAAATCCACAGGGGCGTGTGGATTCCCGATTCCAGCCCTTTAAAAGCCGATTTCACCCCCGATTTCAGCCCTTTAAAATCCACAAGAAGTAGCGGAGCATCCCCTTTCCCCACTAGTGTGATTTATTCTACCTCCATTTCCTCGAGTTCTTTGCGGTCATAGTAGAGTGAATGGGCTAAGGGATGACCTTCCGATGGGGCTTGTTGCAGGGGCAACGAAGTGAAGCGTTGAAGTGATTTTTGCACCTAGGGCTTAATTGTGGCTAGGGACCTTCCACCTGGACCAAAGAGTTAGGTCTACATCTAGGAAGAGGATTTATCACTTGGAATCCCTAGAACTCATTGCAGTTCTATACGAGTGCGAGGTTGAGAGGTTATTCAATTTTTCCTCCCGGACATGTATAGAGTTAGGCATGGTTGACCTTAGATTTGGGACCATGTATTAAAGAATCTCAATGACTCATTATTGCATTAGTTAGAAAGCATAATAGAGTGTTTTTGCACTTGAAATGATTGTCCTAGGCGGAACAATATCCGGGTACCCCATTTATATCGATTGTCTTACCTTCTCCTTTACTTGTGCTCTCTTTCTTGTTTCTTTTACTTTTGTTTCTTTATATCTTGTCACACAAATCACTATTCATCTTTCACTTAGTTAGGAAATAAATTAAGTATTTTTATTCCCTACTCCCTGTGGATACGATACCCACTTATCTGGAATTTTATTACTTCGACAAACCCATGCACTTACGGGATACACACAACGGGCATTGTCAAAAACCCTAGCTGCTTTGCCTTTCAAACGCTAGCAAAAACCCTCAAAAAATATTGTAAAAGGGTTATTTATAGTAAAAAACCGGGTCTGTCACGTGCCTCCACAGAAGATGTTGGCCTCCCATTGACTGTGTGGGCTAAAAAACAGCCTATGCAACCATGTGGAAATTTCACATGGTCACGCAAACAGTGTTTTTACTACAGTGTTTTCATAACAAGGCTCCACACTCTTCTATTGAGGCCATATGGATGGGGACACATCCGTGTGGTAGGTTATAAGGCTTCTCATAATCTACTAATCATTGGGAATGTTCTTTAATTCTTAACACGAGTAGGGACATAGGAGTGTGATTTCCTTTGTACCCTTCCACTCATAATTTGGCTTAAATTCTCTTCAGAGTTGGCACACACCCCCATGTGCATGAGCTCATCTTGTGACTTGATCCTTATGTTGCCCAAAAACTCCCAAAATGTACCTTCAAAACCTATCTTTGCTTTCTTTTCTTCATTCAAGGCATTCACAACTTATTTGCACAAAAGAACACCAAATACAATTTATGAGAAATAAACTATGGTCAAAATGATGCTCAATGCATATTAAACATATAGAGAAATATGTCTACTCAAGCACTTATCAATGGCCCTCACCATCTATCACTGTATCTCAAGGATACCCTACTGTCCTCGCCGAAGGGACTTCACTTCATTTTGAAGTTCCTGAAAGCGAAGCTCAAGTGGTGGCGGGGTGTCTTTTGACTCACATCAAATTGTGGTTGAGGATCAGTGATGCCTTCACTGATGACTGAGTATCAGATGAGTACAAATTTATCTTTTTATTTCTACATGAGCCCCATAGAAAATAAAGTTGACATCCTAAGTGGTGAAGTACCATGATGACGTGCATACCCTAGATGTAGGCAATCAACCCCATGCCTCGGATCATACCGTGATGTAAGGCCCACCAAAAATGGATCTAAGGTATGCGAATGTACCATGGTGTGGAATTAGGTCGGTGAAGAGGTTCCCGAGGTGGATCGGGTGGAGCTCTATGATGGTATACCTCATGAGGACATCGAAGTATGTCACCACCCTTGTACTGTCACACCAGTCTCCAATGCCTTGACTCAAGAGCACATGTATGTAACGATGCATAGGATCGAGCAATTAGGATGCCTTCCTAAAGTCGTTCATCCTCCTACCAGAGATAATTTTCCAAAACCGAGTATTGGTCATATGGGTTGGGTAGTCCACAAAGAGGTAGTGTAGAGAGGGTGTGTGTGTGTGAACTCTTCATTATAAAGACCTAAGTAACTTCCAAGGTACGTGTTACTTATAGTGTGCATAACCCCAAATGCTTGGAAAACCACCCCGAATGTCTTTATTATCTTAATCATGCTCAAGTCCTCCAAGTTAAACTCATGGTAGGCAGGTTCCTTAATCAAAAACACCTTGTCACCCTGAATGACTAAGACATTTGGCATCATTCATTCATTTGGATGATGCCAAAGGGCTTAGTCCGTAAAAAATCATTGATAAGTGCTTGTGTATAAGTAATATGAAGTACACTTTTCTTACATTGAGCATTACTTTTATCATATTTTATAGCTCATTCATGTGTATTTGTGTTATTTTGTACATTTAGGGTTATGGAGACAAATTTAGAAGAAATGAAGCAAAAGTAGATCACAGACATGATTGTTGATGAAGTTCTTAGATCAAACAAAGGTGAAGATACAAGTTTTGCTCAAAGACATATGGGTTTGTGCCAGCTTCTATCGTGCTCAAGTGAATACACAAAGTGGAGGGGCACAAAGGCAGTCACACTCATATGTTCTGACTCGTGCAACATTGTCAGGAGCTTCATTAATGTAGTTTCATTGAAGACCCGACGTGATCTACTGCATGGATGAGTGCCTAGTCATGTGGCCTCAATTAAAAGAGTAAATTCCGAGAGTTCCAGTGAAGTACTTTAGCAGTTTACTACAACAAAATAACTGTAGCAGTTACTGTTCACAGCGTGCATGAAAAGAAGTTCTGGAAATCCACACGGCCTTGTCAAAATTCCACACGCTCGTGTGGATACCCAATTTAAGCCATATAAATACCGCTTTGAGTGTTTTCTTTGGCGATCTTCTTCCGATCTGTGGTCTATAGTTTGGGAAAAGTGCGGCTAAGGTTTGGAGACGCTTTTGCTGCGTTTTAGGAGCTATTCTATGGCATTCGACATCTAGTTCCTTTGGAGGAGAACTATTAGGTTAGCTTTCATTTGCATTAAATCGGCGAGGTGTGCCCTAGGTTTGACAAGGGAACCTTTGGAGAAGACAAGTCGGCCACGCAAGACCATCGATATAGACTATAAGGGGCTTTTATTTATGGATTGCTTGTATTTATTTTTGACTTCATTGTTGATTTTGTATTGCTCCATGGACAGCTAAACCCCTAGTGGGTGCTTGCACTTGTAAACCTTAGGATGATTTTGTTTCATTGAGTCTTATTATGTTTCCTTTAATTGATGTTTTAATTGAATTTCAATCTTGTATGCTTGTTGATTTGATTTTCCCTTAGAGTGACACTAAGGTTGAGAATCTACCTTGGTAATTCTTTGAAGAAGTGACAACTTCATTAGGGTTAAACTTAGCGAGATTGAAGAGGGTTAAGAGGGTGAGTCGAGAGGCAGTGGAATGTCCACTTTCCATTTCAATGTGGTTTATCCTACCTCCACGTTCCAAAAGTTTTTTGCGGTCACGATTGAGTGAAGTGCCAAGAGACAAACTCCACTAGGGCTTAGTTCTGTAAGCAACAGAGTGAAGTGTTGAAGTAATCCTTGGTGCTGGGGCTTAATCGTGACTAGAGGCCTCTCGCCTGGACCAAAGGGTTAGATCTATACTGGAGAATAGGGTTTATCACTTGGAATCCCTAGAGCTTCAAGCAATCCCACACAATGTGAGGTGTTGTGAGTATTCCTTTCCACCAGGGCATAGTGTAGAGGGCTAGTCATGGTTGATCTTAGGTTTGGGACCGTGTGTCTTTCGATTTCCATGACTTATTAAACTTCAATTAGGAGGCATAATATTAGTCTTGCACTTGAAACAATAGTCCTAATGTGAGCATTGTCCGAGTACCCTACTTTATCATTCATTACATCTCTTTTCTATTCTTGCTTGTTCTCTCTTTTCTTTACTTTTATTTACATTGATACTTTGAATCACTATCACAACTTGGTTTTCACTATAGTTAAGTAGCAATACTTGTGTTTCCGAGCGACTATTCCCTATGAATTCGACTACCCACTCACATGGGTATTTTATTACTTCATTGACCCTCGCACTTGCGGTACACAAGTTGTGAATCATATCTTACCAGGGTATTTTATTACTTGACACACACGTGCAAGGGGTGTGTCAATCATATCTTGCCTTGTGTAATGGTTGTGTGAAACGTGGCTCGCCGATGAGTGCATCATAACACCTTGGCCTTTTTAATACCACTCATTTATTTGGCATACCTATCAGACACAAGACACAAGATCAAACTATAAATTAAGCAAACAAGAATTTAGAAACTCTAATGATGTTATATGACTATAAGGAAGTCGGATGGTGCAAAAACATTTTGCAAGAGTCTCCCTTGTAAATGGAGCTTTCAAAAATTTACAAATGATGGTAAAATGCTCTTGAAAATTGCACAAATCATATCCAAACATTCAACCACAAGATTGAAGCACTAAAGCAAGTTAGAGCCAAACCTTGGGTTAGGGCTTGAAAATCCAAGATGAGATATGGCAAAAAAATGGTGAAACTCCAAATAAACCACAAATTGAGTTTGGAAGAGGTGGGAGAGGAGAATATAGGAGAAAAAACTGAAGAAAATGGTGGAAAAATGAAGAAAAATGGTGGAAAAATGAGGGAGTACAAAGAAGGAGAAGATGAATAATGGAAGAAAGGAGAGAGAAGACAACCACTTAAGGCCGTCATGGCCTTAACTAGGTAGCCAAGGCTATAAGCCTCATGGGGCCCTTGCAGTCGTAGAGGCCCATGAGTGCTTCTGCCCTTTTTAAGCCTGAAACACCCCTTGCATGTGTCTGCAATTGCACAGGCAGCTCAAGTAATAAATTGTACCCAATGGGTAGGGCAGTCAAATCCACAGGGAACGAAAGTACTAGTAATAACTACTTCTAAGTTATCTAGTCGAATGAGTTAGAATATGATGAAATGAACTAAATCATGAAAAGATGAATGTCACCAGCAAATAAGCAAGAGTAAAAATGAAGGGAATTCCCAATCAATGAAAATAAGGAGTTCGGGGGATGCTCCTCCTAGCATTCAACATTAAGCACAAGATTCACTAAGTGTTCCTAAGCTGAGCTAATTAAGTCATGGAAAAATAAAGAAAATCAGTCTCTATCTCCAGATAATTAATTCTAGTCGCCTATGAGCTACCAGTGGAGAAATCTCTTAGTCTCAACACCTCACCACATATGTCCACAAAGTACTCTATGGAATCCAAAAGGTGTATCTAATTCCTAAAGATAGACCTAACCCTACTTCTAGGTGAAAGGGCCCTAACCCTCTACGAGGTCTCAGTGGAGAAATCTCTTAATCTCAATGCCTCACACCATATATGGTTGCTTAGATCTTAGTGAATACGGTGATAGAATACACCAATCGGTTAACTTCAAAGCATTGACAAGTCAAAACACTCGAGTGTAACTGCATTTGTGCCCCTCCAAACTATGTATTCTCTTGAGCACAATGGAGGCTGGCATACACTCACGTGTCTTTGATCATAACTTGTATCTTTGCGTTCGTTCACTCCAAGATTTCATCAATAAAATGCATCCATAATCTGCTTTTGGTTCCTTTCATCCACTATTGTGTCCACAACCCTACATGCACAAAAGAATTCAAATACACATGTATGAGTGATAAAATCTGAGAAAAGTAATATTCAATGTAAGAAAAGAATACATCATATTAATAGTACAAAAGCACTTGTCAGTGTCACCAAAAACTGAGAAATCATCCATAAATAATTAAATGATGTCTTCTACCATGTCCTCAAACTTGCCATCATACACCTCTAAAATGTGGTTGGCGCATTGCGTAACCCAAACGACATATGACGATAAACAAAGGTACCATATGGGCAAATGATGGTTGTTTTCTCTTGATCTTCCTGGGTAATGGGGATTTAGAAGTAGCAGAAAAGACCATCCAAAAAGCAATAGTATAAATGCCTTACTAGGCGTTCAAGCATCTGATCAATGAAAGATAATGAGAAGTAATAATTCCTTGTGGCATCATTATCTTGTCTATAATCTATGCATACCCATCACCTAGTGACAGTCTGATACACCCCTTGCCTATCCGTACCGCAAGTGCACGGGTCGTCAAAGTAATAAAATACCTCGATGAGTGGGTAGCTGAATCCACAGTGAATAGTTGTTCAGAAGTACAAAGTATTGCTATCTAGCTAGACTAAAAACCAAGTTATGATTTGATTCAAGATATTAGTGCAAAGAAAAGTAAAAGATAAAAGAGAATAAGCAAGAGTGATTAGAGAGGATAATCAATGGTAAAATAGGGTACCCGGACAATGCTCACCCTATGACTATTGTTTCAAGTGCAAGACAAATATTATACCTCCTAATTAATGTTTAAAGAGTCATAGAAATCCAAAGACACACTGTCCCAAACCTAAGGTTAAATGTGACTAGCATTCTACACTATGCCCCGACAGAAAGAGATACACTCAACAACTCACATTGTGTGGGACTGCTTGAGGTTCTAGGGATACTAGCTAATAAACCCTATTCCCAAATATAGATCTAATCATTTGGTCTAGGCGAAAGACCCCTAATCACAATTAGGCCTCAGTAATAAGGATTATTGAACACTTAACTCTGTTGCTCATGCAACTAAGCCCCAATAGAGTCGATCTTTTAGCACTTTAGTCTATCATGATCACAAAGAACTCTTGTAACATGGAGGTAGGATAAATCATGTCGGAGGGGAAAGGGGACGTTCGGCTACCTCTCGACTCGCCCTCTCAACCCTCTTCAACCTTGCTAAGTTTAACCCTAATAAAGTGTCACTCGTTCACAATGATTGCCTAGATAGATTCTTAACCCTAGTGTCACTCTAAGGGAAAATCAAATCAATGAACACAAAATATTGAAACTCAATTAAAACATCAATTAAACAAAATCATCCTAGAGTTTACAAGTCCAAGTACCCACTAGGGGTTTAGCTCTCCATGGTGCAATATAAAGTCTGAGATAAAATAAAAAATAAATGTAAGCAATCCATAAAGAGCTGCCTCATCTTCTCCAACGACTCCTTTGTCAAGCCTAGGGCCCACCTCGCCGAATCAATGCCGATAAAAGCTTCCCTAATAGCTCTTCTCCAAAGGAGATCGATGTCAAATGCCATAGAACCGCTCCTAAATCCCAACAAAAGCCTCTCTAAACCCTAGCTACGTTCTCCCCAAATGATAGGCAAAAATAGGAAGAAGATCACCCAAATAAAACTCTCAAAGCGATATATATAGGTCTGAAATCTGGCATCCACACAAGCGTGTGGATTTGTAGGATTCAATTTTCTTGCTCGCTATGAATAGTAACTATTGTATTGATTTGCTACAGTAACGTGCTATAGTACTTTTGTAAAAATACTCCCGAATTCATTTTCTTCATCGAGGCCACCAAGTTAGGCACACAACCATGCAGTTGATCACGTCGCATCCTGCTATCAAACACATTGACAAAGCTCTTAATAATGTTGCACAACTTGGAACATATGAGTGTAACTGCCTTTGTGCCCTCCACCTTATGTATTCACTTGAACATTTTTAGGTTGGCACACACCTACATGTCTATAAGGACAACTTATGACTTGATCCTTGTTCGGTCCAAGAGTTCTCTCAATAATAGCGTCCATGATCTATTTTTGTTTCTTTTCTTCCATACTTGTCTCCACAATCCTAGATGCACAAAAGAACACAAATACACACGAATGAGCCATAAAATCTGATAAAAGTGATGCTCAATCTAAGAAAAGTATACTTCATAAAACTTATACACAAGCACTTATCAAACTCTACCACACTTAAGCTTTTGCTTATCCTCAAGCAAAAATAAAACAATAAAGTATTTAAGAGAAACAATTGAAGGTGCTCTGCTTTAGGTTCACCAAAAATGTGCAAAAGAAGCATTCTAGAAGGAAGGGAAATTCAAACATCAAAAAAGAAAAATCATTGCTCTAGCTAAAAACTTGAATAGAAAAGGACAACAAACCTAATATTGTGTCTGTGTGTGTAAGCTCACATCAAGTCAACCCAACATGTACTCCTCCAAGTTCTTATTAAAAATGACTTATTTAAATAGAAAAGGAGAAGGTAATAGCTTCACACATCCTCTAAGGTAGTCTTTCCTAGGCGGCCACCAAGGTGGCTTTCACACTTTTGAAGTGGTAGCTCTCTACCGTGGTAATAGCTTTTACACATCCTATTAGATATCTCTTTCTCTCATTAGGGCATAACTAGTATCCGACTTATGAGAGTAGCTTCATACTTCATAGGTGGTAGCTCTTGCCACCCCTAATTCAAACCAAAATAATGCTAAAATAGTATAGAACACATGTAATGTGAACACCCCTCCACACTTAAGATGTACATTGCCCTCAATGTACACATTCAAGCACAATAAAGATTAAAAACAACTAAAACATGTGTGTGAAGATGGGAAATTGAAACAATACTCCCTAGAACTCTTAGTGTTGCGTTTGATAGAGCTATATTCATTGGGAGTTGAGTTCCAACGGGTTGTGGAGCACACACAGCCATGTGGAGTACCACATGACCATGCCAATGACAATTCCTCAATTCCAAGACTCATAAGACCATCTGCACGTATAGACAAGGGGGTTCAGTAAAGCTCAACAAAACAAAACAAATCAAATCGAGTCTATAAAGATATGAAAATTAAATACAACTCGATACAACTGAAAACAATAAGATAAACACATAACAGAATCCTTTTTGAGTAATACAAGTCCAAAATAAATGCAAAAATAAAATAACAAAACACAAAGACAAAGAAACATAAAGACGCCTCAAGTGTTGGTGTCATCTATTGCTGGTGTTGATGCTACTACTGCGGGTGATGTTGGAGTTGCTGGTGGTCTGAAATTGGTGATGTTGGAGATGTCGGTGAAGCTCAGGGTTGCATAATAAATGGTGAGATCACATCTCGCTCAAGTAGTTGCTGTAATATGTCGAGATGTGCCATCACTTTTGCGTGGTTCACAGTCTATGTCGTGTGAACCTTAGCCAAGTCTGCCTATAGTACCCCTACAGCACTCTCGAGCCTCTCAAAACGATCATGGGCTCGCACTGGAGGTGGCTTCTGTACCATGGGGGTACCTCTGTATCCATCTGCTACTATTGTGGCTGATGAGAAGGCTGTGAATCCTCGGCGTCATGTCCCTAATCCTTGGTTATTTGTGGTGGTGGCATGATCATCACATAAACACCATCTCTATACATTCTCACCATGCTCATCAATCTTATAGTCTCCAAGCCAAAGAGAGATGGCACAATGATCTTCTCAGCCCCTCTGATAGTGTCCAATGAACCCATCCACATGATGAGTAGAGTGATGTATGGGCCTGAGAAGAGAACTCCTATCCTGGAATACTGCCTCTGGTGAAGCAGGTACTCAGCCATGATGTGTCCCAGATGGAGTAGCTCACTCTATATTATATAGTATGAATATAACAACTCCTAACAGCCCAAAACTCTAGTACTGTCACCATGTCCACTCACTAATTGGCTAAGAACAATGTTGATATATCTGTAGGCCGATTAGGAGAGGCAGTCGCCTTGGAAATTCCAGGCTCATACTATCCCTGGCCACACAACATACGGTAAGAGCGTTGCGGGGTTAAACTGTAGCGATAATCTATCGGTAACTGCTCATACTCCTCAATATCAATATAATCCTCGTCGTACAGACTGAGTCACATAGAAAACTATGTCACACTCATACTGTGGTACTAACCGAATGCATGGAGCTGAATAGCATTGATGCCCGAAAAGCTACTTGACACACCCCTTGCATGTGTGTACCGCAAGTGCACCATTCGTCGAAGTAATAAAATACCCTAGTGAGTGGGTAGTCGATTCCACAGGGAATAGTTACTCAAAAACACAAGAATTGCTACTTAACTATAGTGAAAAGCAAGTTATGATGTTGATTTATAGTGTTAGTGAAAATAAAAGTAAAGAGAAAATACAACAAAGAAGAATAGGAAGGAGAGGTAAACAATGATAGAATGGGGTACTCAGACATTGCTCACCCCAGGACTATTGTTTCAAGTGCAAGACTAATATTATGCCTCCTAATTCATGTTTAATGAGTTGTCATAATCCAAAGACGCATGGTCCCAAACCAAAGGTCAACAATGACTAGCCCTCGATACTATGCCTTGGCAGAAAGAAATACTCTCGACACTTCACATTGTGTGGGATTTCTTGAAGCTCTAGGGATTCCAAGTGATAAACCCTATTCCCTAATATAGTTCTAACACTTTGGTCCAGGAGAAAAATCCCTAATCATGATTAAGCCCCAGCACCAAGGATTACTTTAACACTTCACCCTGTTGCTTGCGCAACTAAGCCCTAGTGGAGTTTGTCTCAATGCACTTCACTCTATCACGACAATAAAGAACTCTTAGAACGTGGAGGTAAGATAAATCACGTCGGAAGGGAAAGGGGACGTTCCGCTACCTCTCGACTCACCCTCTCAACCCTTTTCAATCTCGCTAAGTCTAACCCTAATGAAGTTATCACCCCTTCAAAGGATTACCTAGATAGATTCTCAACCCTAGTGTTACTCTTAAGGAAAATCAAATCAGCAAGCACACGAGATGGAAACTCAATTAGAACATCAATTAAAGGAAAAATAATAAGAGTCAATGAAACAAAATCATCCTATGGTTTACAAGTCCAACCGCCCACTACGGGTTTAGCTCTCCATGGAGCAACACAAAATTAACAATGAAGTCAAAAGTAAATGCAAGCAATCCATAGATAAAACCCCCTTGTAACCCGTATTGATGGTCTTGCAGAGTCGCCTCATCTTCTTCAAAGGTTCCCTTGTCAAAACTATGGCACACCTCGCCGAGTCAATAAAACCTATAGGGTTGGAATCGGACATCCACACAGGCGTGTGGAATTTAAACAGTAGCTGCTACAGTGATTTTGTTGCAGTTAACTGCTACATTACTTTGCCAGAATGCTCCTAAATTCACACTTTTCATCGAGGCCACATGATTGGGCACACACCCATGCGATAGATCACATCGTGTCTGACAAGGTCCCCTTGCGTATATCCCGCAAGTGCACGGGTTTGTCGAAGTAATAATCCCGAGTGAGCGGGTATCGAATCCACAGGGAGTAGGGAATAAAAACATTTAATCTGCTTCTTAGATTTGTGAAAGATTAATAGTGATAAGTGTGACAATGATTCAATTCTCAAAAGTAAAATCAACAAGTAAGAGAACACGAGTAAAGGAGAAGGTAAGGCAATCGATAAAGATGGGGTACTCGGATAATGCTCCGCCTAGGACGATCGCTTCAAGTGCAAGAACCCTCTATTATGCTTCCTAATCAATGCAATAGTCAGTCGTGGAAATCCTTCATTACATAGTCCCAAATCTAAGGTCAACTATGCCTAACTCTATACATGTCCCGTACGAGAGATTAGATAACCTCTCAACCTCGCACTCGCATAGAGTTGCAATGAGCTCTAGGGATTCCAAGTGATAAATCTCTTCCTAATTATAGACCTAACCCTTCGGTCCAGGTGGAAGGTCCCTAACCATTATTAAGCCCTAGATACTAAGATCACCTCAACGCTTCACTCCGTTGCACGCGCAACTAAGCCTCAACGCAAGTTCATCCCTTAGACCATTCACTCTATTGTGCCCATAAAGAACTCGAGGAACGGAGGTAGAATCTATCACATTGGAGGGGAAAGGGGACGCTCCTGTACCTCTCGACTCACCCTCTCAACCCTCTCCAACCTAGCTTTGTCTAACACTCATGGTGTGTCACTCACTCAAAAGGTTACCAATAAGAACTCTCAACCCTAGTGTCACTCTAGGGGAAATGTTCATACAATCAAGCATTCAAGGTTGGAACTCACAATAAACATCAATTAATTGAAAGCATAATAAAGAGATTCAATGAAACAAATAAATCCTAGGGTTCACAAATACCCAAGTACCCACTAGGGGTTTAGCTCTCCATGGAGCTAAGTACAATCAAAGAAATAGAATGTAAAAGCAATGAATCTATAGAAAAACACCCTCGATGGTCGTGTCAATGGTCTTGTGGAGAGTCCTCTACTCGTCGTCCAAGTATTCCCTCGTCCGGTATAGGATACCCCTCGACGGAAGCTCCCCTACCAACCTTCTTCCTAAGGAATGAGGATGTCAGAGCCGTAGAACCTCTCCAAAACCCTAGCCAATACCCCTTAGAACCCTAGCCGAAGCCCTCTCTCAAGTTGGGGAAAATATGGAGAAAAGAATACTAAAATCGGGCTGAATCGGCATTAAATAGGGCTGGAATTGGGCGACTACACGGGCATGGATACTTCACACGCCCATGTAGAATTTTCACACGGGCGTGGATAATTTCCACACGCCCGTGTGGATTCTCTGAACTCTTGTTTTCTCGGCCGGCTGTGAACAGTGCTGCTATAGTAGTTTGCTACAATTTTGCTACAGTACCCTGCCTAAATAGCTTCCCGAATCCATACTTTCATTGGGGTAACGCAAACGGGCACACGTTCACGTCGTGGATCACTTGCTTCTGCAATGATAGGCAAGTTGGTGGAGCTCTTGTTCTATGTGCATAAGTCCGAATGCTCGAGTGTGACTGCCTTTGTGCCCCTCCAAATGGATGTGCCAGCTAAAATACGAGGAGGTTGGCACACACTCTAGAATCTCACACCCGACCTATGTCTTCGCGTTTGAACTTTAGCAAGATTTCCTCCAAAATCAGTGCATTGTGCTCCACATTGGCTTCTTTCCTTCATACTCGGCCTCACAACCCTGTCTGCACGAAAGTAACATAAAAACACACATATTAGTGTAAAAACCCGAGAAAAGTAATGCTCAACATAAGGAATCAACGCTTCGCATTCATATCGCACAAGCACTTATCAAACTCCCTGATCGCTTCCCCGCAAGTGTACGGGATCGCCAAGTAATACCTCGTGCAAAGACACGAGGATCGTATTCCACGGGGCTAAGGATCTCCTATTACTCCTTCCCGAGCTATTATCTAGCCTAAGATCTTAAGTGATGGATTTACTCTACTAAATACAAATAAAACTAAACACAAGATTTGCTAGCAAATTAGAGAGAACAACCAATAAGCAAGCAAGAGAATCAATGAAGTGCAAAGGCCTATGGATGTGGATCCCCTTGAGGGGTTATCATGCAACATGGATGATGATTTAAAAGATGCAAGGGTAAATTGGACCATGAGATTCCAAGATTAGAACAACCCCAATTTCTCGGTGATTGAACCCTAATCCCATACGAACATAGATAGGAATTTCTTCCAAATCTACATTCCTACGATTGCATTAAGTACAAGGAAATCTCGCTTAGGAATAAACCTACTCTTCTTCGGATTAAACCTACATGGAGGGCTACCAAACACCCGATTTCTGCGTGATGATACAAGTATCCCCTTCTAATCCATTCATGACCTAATACATGCGAGCAAGTCACATCTACATGCATCATTCATAAAAAGAGCTACGGATTTCTCCTTGGTGTAACACTTAGCATGAAAAACAATGGATTAGATCTCAAAAAAATACCCAAGCATAGAATTAACAAGTAATCATCCAAAAATACATGATAAAAACCCCCCCAAGGTTCACCAACACCCGTGGCCTTGGGGGTCTAGTGTGTCATCATCTCATAACAAAGCATACAATCAAGCAAAACATGAAACAAAGACATAGTATGACACTCCCTAGATGAAATGGTGAAGGATGAGGCGAGAATATGCCGAATGACGCTTCCCCCGCCAAAGGAATGCCTAATGACGCTTCCTCTAGCCGCGGTTCTCCTTCCTTCAAGTCGTTTTCGATCTCCCCTTTGAATGATGTTGCCTTCTTGCCATGAGAGCCTTGGACCTTGGGCTTGAATGATCTTCTAGCTTTCTTGCCCTTCTTCTCCTCCCCAAGGTCGCCCAAAATCTCCCAAATGATCTCCCAAAAGTCGGCCAACAAAAAGTCCTCTAATCAGCCCTAAAAGTGAGTATATATACCCCCCGAGGCATACGGGTCGTATAGGGGTCGTATGGGGGTCGTATAGCACTCAGAAACCCTAGATTCGCGTTCCATACGGGGTGCATACGGCCTCCATACGGCCCCGTATACTGGGTAGTATGGAAATCTGGACAGAACACCAAATCAATCCGCTGCTACAGTGCATACGGCCCCCATACTGGGTAGTATGGGGGTAGTATGAAATTCCTGTTTTCTTCTCTTTTTGCCAAAATGATATCTTCTTGTTCTCCATGGCTTCCATATGCCCTACAAAGCAAATAATAGACGATTAAGCGTGAAACGGGCATCAAACCTCACAAAATACATGCAAAGTGCATACGATACATATATGAAAACACCTACATTTAGACACTTATCACTCCCCCACACTTAAGCTTTTGTTTTTCCTCAAGCAAAAATTAATACGTTATGCACATGGATGAAGGAAATATTGGAAGTGCTTGGCCTTAGGTTCACCAAAGCATACAAAGAGAGCATTCTACAAGAAAGGGAAATTTCAACTCTAAATACGGAAAATCAATGCTCTAGCTAAAAACTTGAATCAAAAAGGAAAACAAACCAAAAATCGTGTACGTGTGTGAACTCCCTCAAAACAACCCAAGGTATAATCCTCAAAGTTCTAAGCACAAGGGACTTATTTATCTACAAAAGTGACAACAATTTCAAAGATGGTGGTAGCTTCACATATCCTCTAAGGTAGCCCTTTCCAAAGCGGCCGCTAAGGTGGCTTTCACACTTTCGAGGTGCTAGCTCTTTCTACAGGAGTAGTATCTTTCACTCATCCTATGTGATAGCTCTTTCTCTCATTAGGGCATAGTTAGTATCTGACTTATGAGAGTAGCTTCATACTTCATAGGTGGTAGCTCTTTCCACCCAACATGCACAAATAAACAATAAAACTATTTTTTTTTTCAGAATTCAGCACAAGAAACAACTATAACTAGTCCCTTTAACATCAAACTTGAGTTTCCAAAAGAGTCTAATAAGTGAGTAGTGTAACAAGTATACATCGGGCAAAAATTCCTAGACATTCAAGCAAAATTAGAGCATAAAAACATTCAATGTTAAAAATTCTCCTAAACTCAAGAATACAATCCTTGCAACTAAGGTGAACCGCCATTGGCTATGTGAGAATATATCAATCAAGAACAATAGAAAGGATGTGTGCACTATGAAACTCCCCCCATCACACTTAAGAAGTACATTGTCCCCAATGTACACATGCAAGCTCACTCAAAATGTATATCATTGAAAAGCAAATGTGGGAGAAGCAATCAAAATAATACTCCCCTGATTCCTAGTGTTGCGTTTGATGAAGCTAATTCCATGGGAGTAGTGTTCCGACGGGTTGTGAAGCTCACATGGCCAAGTGCCTAAGCACCTTGGCTGTGCCCATGACTAAGTCTCAATTCCCATGATGACAAGACCATCTGCACAAATACACGAGGGGGTTCATTGAAGCTCAATAAAAACAAAATAACTCGAGTATATATAAAAGATAGACAATGAATACAACTCGAGATGCAAAATGAAAATAAACTCAGAAGGAAAATCCTTTCTGAGTGAACAAGTTTAAAAATAAAGTGCATAAAAGTAAAAGAAAGTAAAGTCAAGTGTCGGTGTCGCCCTCAAGCTCCGGTGCTATTACTGATGAAGATGCATATGGTGGGTCCACCGGTGCTGGGGTAGGGGATGGAGATGCTGGAGGAACTGAGGGGGCCTAAGGAGTACTCAGCCGCAAGACAAATGATGAGGCGACATCTCGCTCTAAGATATGCTGTAATACGTCGAAACGTGCCATGAACTCTGTGTACTGAGTAGCCTGCGTAGCCCTAATCTCTGTAATCTCAGCTCGAGCCTCAGCTACCTTTGTCCATATCACTCCCAAAGCGCTCTCGAGCCTCTCATAGCGATCGTGAGCTCGAGATGGTGAAAACATATGTACAGGGGGTGGTTCCTTTGCCACTGGAGGTGCCTCGGTCTCCATCGGTGCTGGCTGAGGCTCGGGAGCGGGCTGAGATGCCCCGGCTTAATCACCCTCATCCTCGGCTATCTCTGGAGCTGGAAACACTAAAGCAAAAAACCCATGTCTGAACCCTGCGGACCATGCCATCAACCGCATCATCTCTAGGCTCAGGGGAGCAGGTATACTCATCTTCTCAGCCCCGTGAATCGAGTCCAAGAGACCCATGCCCAATACTAATATCGTGATGTAAGGGCCCGAGAATATCGCTCCCAATCTAGCATAGTGCCCCTGATGTCTTATGTACTCGGCCATGATGTGCCCTAAGTAAATCGGTACGCGCTACACCATCGAGTACAAGTACAGAAGTTCCTGTCGGCTCAGAACACCAGTGCTATCACCACGGCCATTCACCGACCTACTCATGATGGCATGTAAATATCTGTATGCAGGTCGAAAAAGGCACGTCGCCTTGGACACCACCGGCTCGTACTGACCTTGACCACATAGCATTCTGTAAGGTCTCTGTGGGGTCAAGGCTCCAGAATAATCAGTCGGTAACTGAGTGTACTCCTCCGTCTCTGTGAATGCCTCCTCATACAAGCCGAGCAGAACAGAAAACTGAGTGATTCTCAAACTATGGTGATGTCCAAATACTCTGAACTGAATAGTGTTAACACTTAGAAGCTCGTGTAGGATCTATCAAAATGAAATGATGATAATACCTCCAGTGCGAGCTCTCGGACGGCTGCCTCTTTAATTGTCAATAACCGCCTCCAACCACCTACTGATATGAGATCCTCGACCTCGTCTGCAAACCCATCTCCCTGCTATAGATCTCTCAGTATACTCGTGTCCAAGAATCGAGTATGTCCAAACCGGAGTCTCGACAAGTGCTTATAGCGAACCTGATCCTCTGGAATCGCGAAACTCATGCCCTCAGGCTCAGAGGATGACTCACGCGGCCTCTTATCAGCTTGCTTCTTCGACCGAGGTGCCATAATCTGTAAAATTTAAAATGAAATCAATCAAACAAGTTGATAAACAAATGTTGCAGAAATCCACACGGTCGTGTGGAATTTCCGCATGCCCGTGTGGATCCACGGGGCGTGAAAACCGTACGGCCGCGCTTCAAGAATCAAAAAATACATCGTGAAATCACTTCTACTTCATTCTAAACATAAATCATCTTTCTAATTGAAGAAACACAACATTATTAACCAGATTAATCGATGGAAAACATGAATTGGCAAAGAAAATGATAAATATGGCTTACCGATGAGATGGAATGAGAAAATGAGGAACCGGCCGGAAAACCGCGCAAAAATCCTACCAAATTGGCGCTATGGAGTCGGAGACTGATGTGAGAATGTTTCCAAATGAACAGAGGAAGTGGAGAGGGTGAGAAACTAATCTTCTTTAAAAAGAACTCGTGCCCCTTAGCGTTCTGTACATCCATAAGGGCGTGTGGAAATTTGCCCACGCCCGTGCGCCTCATTATAAGAGGGCCACAGGGGCGCACGCACGCCCCTGTGCTCTATCGGGAAAACACTCCTTCGACTCTAACTGCTCTCGCACGGGCGTGTGGAAAATACCCACGCCCGTGCGCCCGACCCACAGGGTCAGCCGCACGCCCCTGTGGCTTCCCTTAACATCCGAGAAAAATGCCAAGTGTTCTATACGCCCGTGTGGAAATTCCGCACGGACGTGGACATTCACATGCCCAACTCACAGGGACAGCCACACGCCCCTGTGTTTTCTCGAGATGGAGAGAACTCCTCTGCAGCATTTCACATGGGCGTGTGGAAATTACCCACGCCCGTGTGTAATTCACAAGGTCACCCACAGTGGCGAGTCCACGCCCCTGTGTGCTCTCGGGATAATCTGCCCAATTCTGCAGGAATTCACACGCTCGTGCGGAAATTACCCACGGGCGTGTGACAGTAGCATGGTTGTTCACAGGGGCAGCCGTACGCCCCTGTGCCTTCTCTGGATGAGCTCGCAATACAAATCCACGAGCGTGCGGAAATTCCACACGCCCGTGTGTCTTCACTGGATGCCTTAGAAAAACCTGCAAACTCTACAGAAAATTTTTGAACATGTTCACACACTTAGAGCCTGCCTAGTATGCAAGTTTTACCAATGAAAAACATAAAATAAAGCTTAAACGACATAACTTCGCCAATTCCACATGAAAACACATGATTAATATTCAAAGTTCACAAGGAAATCTCAGCACAAGCATCTAAAAAATTAAGACACCAACACTTAACAATTTATTCATGCAAAACACTACATTATTCAACTAAGAAAAACAGTAACCACTTGGGTTGCCTCCCAAGAAGCGCTTGTTTAACGTCACTAAGCTTGATGTACCTTGTCTTACCTCACGGGGGTTCATGAATGAAAGTTGCCCTCTTTCCCATGGCTTGAAAGCATGATGTGCAAAGTATCTTGATGGTAGAAGGTGAATTATCGGGCTTCGGACCACCTAACAATGATTCATCCAACTTCTTTAGTTCACGTATGTCTCCAACAGCCTTGGAGTGTTTCTGGTGGCATCTCCTAGCCCTCTTCATTTTCCAGAGCACCTTCTTCAAGATCCCCGGGGTAGATGGTACTTCTTCTGTCGAACCAAGCATCATTACTTCTTCATAATCCTCCTCTTGGTCGAACAAACCTTCATACAGATACGGATTGAACATCTCCTGCATGTATTCATCAACAATCTCATCAGTAGTGTCTAGAAAATATAAAGTACTATCAAAATCAAGAGAATGCTGCATGGCTTCAGCAAGGCGGCATGTGAGCTTGTCATCTCCAACTCTCAATGTGAGCTCTCCACCGTCCATGTCAATCAATGCTTTGGAAGTCCGCAAGAACGGTCTCCCAAGTATCAAAAGTACATCCGCATCCTCATCGACATCTAGCACTACAAAGTCAACCGGAAAAATGTACTTGTCCACCTTGACAAGCACGTCTTCAATGATGTCTCTCGGATGTTGCACTATTCGGTCTGCTAGTTGCAAGGTCATCCGAGTAGGTCTAGGCTCGCCCAAGCCTAGATTTTGAAGAAAGTGTATGGCATGACGTTAATACTGGCCCCTGAGTCCGCCAATGCCATTTCCTCACCAAGATTGCCAATATTGCACGGAATGATGAAGCTTCCCTGGTCTTTCTTCTTGTTCAGCATGTTCTTTTGCAACACTGCCGAGTATGAAACATCTAGAATCACTGAAGCACTTTCCTCTAACTTCCTCTTGTTAGTCAACAAGTCTTTCAAGAACTTCGCATAGTTAGGCATTTGGGCCAATGCCTCAACAAAAGGAATATTGATGTGGAGTTGCTTGATCAAACTCAGGAACTTCTTGTACTGCTCATCCCCTTGGTCATTTTTCAATCTAGAGGGATAAGGGATTCTTGCCTTGAAAGATTGGGATGCCACCTCTTTCTGTTTGCTTGTCCCCTCTTCTACCTCTATAACCTCAGGTGTGTGTTCTTTTGGCTTCTCACTCGGAAGCCTACCTTCAACCTCACGACCACTTCTCAAAGTGATCGCCTTCACGTGCTCTTTAGGATTGGTCTCTGTATTGCTCGGCAAGCTTCCATGTGGCCTTTCAGAGAGAGACTTCGCAATTTGCCCCACCTGATTTTCAAGGTTATGCAAAGAGGCGGTGTGGTTGCGAAGTATAGACTAGAATGATTCAAACCTTGTATTTGCAAATTGTATAAATCTAGTCAAGTGCTTCTCTAGGCCACTCATTCGAGTTTCCAAACCAAAGACTCTGTTTTCCACCTGAGGGGCTTGTTGTTGTTGGAAATCCGGTGGCCCCATGGGCTTTTGTGGACCTTGATTACTCCATAAGAAATTGGGATAATTCTTCCAACCCGAATTGTAGGTATTGCTATATGGGTTTCCTTGAGGTCTCATGCCATTACCTACAAAATCAACGTTCTCCACCGAAGAACGATCACCAATAGAGATCGGGCAATCGGAGGGAGCATGTCCTCCAAAACACCCGTTGCAATTAGTCACGGCCGCCACTCTATTTGAAGTTAGAAGATCTAACTTCTTACTCAAACAAAGTGCAAAGTATCTCTATACGCCTACTCCCCGGCAATAGCGCCAAAAACTTGACAAGGTCCCCTTGCGTATATAACGCAAGTGTACGGGTTTGTCGAAGTAATAATCCCAGGTGAGCGGGTATCGAATCCACAGGGAGTAGGGAATAAAAAAACATTTAATCTGCTTCATAGATATGTGAAAGATTAATAGTGATAAGTGTGACAATGATTCAATTCTCAAAAGTAAAATCAACAAGTAAGAGAGCATGAGTAAAGGAGAAGGTAAGGCAATCGATAAAGATGGGATACTCGGATAATGCTCTGCCTAGGACGATCGCTTCAAGTGCAAGAACCCTCTATTATGCTTCCTAATCAATGCAATAGTGAGTCGTGGAAATCCTTCATTACATAGTCCCAAATCTAAGGTCAACTATGCCTAACTCTATACATGTCCCGTAGGAGAGATTAGATAACCTCTAAACCTCGCACTCGCATAGAGTTGCAATGAGCTCTAGGGATTCCAAGTAATAAATCTCTTCCTAATTATAGACCTAACCCTTCTGTCTAGGTGGAAGGTACCTAACCATTATTAAGCCCTAGATACTAAGATCACCTCAACGCTTCACTCCGTTGCACACGCAACTAAGCCTCAACGCAAGTTCATCCCTTAGACCATTCACTCTATTGTGCCCCTAAAGAACTCGAGGAACGGAGGTAGAATCTATCACGTTGGAGGGGAAAGGGGATGCTCCTGTACCTCTCGACTCACCCTCTCAACCCTCTCCAACCTAGCTTTGTCTAACACTCGTGGTGTGTCACTCACTCACAAGGTTACCAATAAGAACTCTCAACCCTGGTGTCACTCTAGGGGAAATGTTCATACAATCAAGCATTCAAGGTTGGAACTCACAATAAACATCAATTAATTGAAAGCATAATAAAGAGATTCAATGAAACAAATACATCCTAGGCTTCACAAATACCCAAGTACCCACTAGGGGTTTAGCTCTCCATGGAGCTAAGTACAATCAAAGAAATAGAATGTAAAAGCAATGAATCTATAGAAAAACCCCCTCGATGGTCGTGTCGATGGTCTTATGGAGAGTCCTCTATTCGTCATCCAAGGATTCCCTCGTCCGGTATAGGATACACCTCGACGGAAGCTCCCCTACCAACCTTCTTCCTAAGGAATAACGATGTCAGAGCCATAGAACCTCTCCAAAACCCTAGCCAAAGCCCTCTCTCAAGTTGGGGAAAAGATTGAGAAAAGAATACTAAAACGGGGTTGAATCGGCTTTAAATAGGGCTAGAATCGGGCGACTACACGGGCGTGGATTCTTCACACGCCCATGCGGAATTTCCACACGGGCGTGGATACTTCACACGCCCATGTGGAATTTCCACACGGGCGTGGATAATTTCCACACGCCCGTGTGGATTCTCTAAACTCATGTTTTCTCGGCCGGCTGTGAACAGTGCTGCTATAGTAGTTTGCTACAATTTTGCTACAGTACCCTGCCTAAATAGCTTCCTGAATCCATACTTTCATCGGGTAACACAAACGGGCACACATTCACATCGTGGATCACTTGCTTCTTCAATGATAGCCAAGTTGGTGGAGCTCTTGTTCTATATGCATAAGTCAGAATGCTCGAGTGTGACTGCCTTTGTGCCCCTCCAAATGGATGTGCCAACTAGAATACGAGGAGGTTGGCACACACTCTAGCATCTCACACCCGACCTATGTCTTCGCGTTTGAACCTTAGCAAGATTTCCTCCAAAATCAGTGCATTGTGCTCCACATTGGCTTCTTTCCTTCATACTCGGCCTCACAACCCTGCCTGCACGAAAGTAACATAAAAACACACATATTACTGTAAAAACCCGAGAAAATTAATGCTCAACATAAGGAATGAACGCTTCGCATTCATATCGCACAAACACTTATCAGTGTCTTTAATAAAACCACATTGATGAAGCTCTTGACAATTTGCACAAGTCAAGAATATGAGTGTGACTGCCTTTGTACCCCTCCAATTTATATATTCACTTGAGCACAATGGAGCTTGGTACACACCCACATGTCTTTGAGCACAACTTGTGTCTTCACCTTTGCTCGATCCAAGAACTTCATCAATAATCTTGTTTGCAATCTACTTTTGCTTTCTTTCTTCTAAATTTGTCTCCACAACCACAAATGCACAAAAGAACCAAAATACACATGAATAAGCTATAAAATCTGATAAAAGTAATGCTCATTGAAAGAAAGTATACTTCGTATTACTTATACACATGCACTTATCACTGTTGTATGAACAGTCAAACTCGAATGATGCCAATGCCTCTAGTGTCAACATACAGATACTTAGCTCTTTGATGGATAGTAACCGATGGTAGCTACCCACAAAAAGCAACTCATCGACATACTCTGCCATCTCATCACTCAACTTGATCTTCGATAACCGTCGAATCTTGCTTGATTCTTGGATATAGTGAACTCAAGCTGCACGGGAGAAGACTCGCGAGGAAGTTTGCAGGCCAAATTTTTCGATCTAGAGCCATTCCTATAAAAATTGAAAAGAATAGATCAAATTTAACCTTAAAAACCAATTCTGCAAAAATCTGCACGCCCATGTGGATCTTCGTGGCACGACAACAATATGGTCGAGGCTTGAGAAAAATCAACAATACATCATATAAAGCCTTTAACCACAATATACAAGCATTCACCAGTACTATAAACATGAAATCCAAGCAAAATCCACCACATTAAGCGAAAGAAAAGAAAATGGGTGAAGAAAAGAGAAAAGGAAAGCTTACCGACAAAGTGAGAATCAAAAGCTTTGAATACGGCTGGAAAATAACCTAAAAACTCTTTAAATTGATGGAGAGAGGGTCGGGAAGATGAAGGGAAGCGTTCTTTGAGTGTGGAGGCAATTAAAAATGAAGAGGCACGAGTGGGTTTTAAAGAAAAGTTGGGGCTCTTGGATGTTTGCATATCCACACCGGCGTGCACAAATTACCCACGCCAGTGTGCCTCCACAGGGGAGCTTCATATGGCATCCACGCACCCCTGTGTGCTCTTAGGATGGCCATTTTAGCCTCTGAATGCATCCACACGGGCGTGTGGAAATTACCCATACTCGTGTGTCCGACCCACAAGGGCACCCACACTTTCCTGTGGCTTCTCTATTCTCCTAAAAAATTTTCTAAGTATTCCACACGCCCCTGTGGAAATTCCACACGGGCGTGTGAAAATTTATAGGGGGCTCATAGGGGTAGCCACACGCCCTTGTATGCTCTCGGGAAAGAGAATTTTTTCTGTAGATAATCACACGGCCCTGTGGAAATTCCCCATGGGCGTGTGCCCTTTACAGGGTCATCCACAGGGGCAGTGATAAGTGTTTGTGTGATAAGAATGTGAAGTATTCCTTCCATACGATGAGCATTACTTTTATCAGAGTTTAGCGATAATACATGTGTGTTTGTGTTCCTTTTGCGCATGTAGGGTTGTGGAGCCAAATGCGAAAGAAAGAAGCCAATCTAGATCGTAACTACACTATTTAATGAAATCTTAGAAGGAATAAACGCGAAGACACAAGTCGGGCTCAAGATATGTGAATGCGTGCCAACCTCTATGAATTCAAGCAATTACAATGAGTTGGAAGGGCACGAAGGCTGTCACATTTGCATATCCCGACTTGTGCGATGATAGTAAGATTTTCACCAATGAGGTCGTTTATTGAAGAACTGATGCGATCTACGGCATATACGTGTTCCGGTTTATGTTGCCTTGATGAAAAATGTGGATTCAGGAGTATTTTGGTAGAGTACTGTACTGTTAATGTAGCAAAAACACTGTAGTAGTTACTATTCACAACCTGCTGAAAATTAAAATTCCAGAGAATCCACACCTGTGTGGGAATTCAACAGGGCCGTGTGGATGCCCGATTCCAGACTATTTAAAGCAGTGATTCAGCCCCATTTCAGGATCCTTTTCTCCATCTTTTCTCTAACTCTTGAGAGGCTTGCGGCTAGGGTTTAGAGAGGCATTGGCAAGGCTTTTGGAGTGGCTCGAAGGCTTCGACACCGCATTTATCTTGGAAGATAGTTATTGTGGAGCTTTCATCAGCACCGATCCGGTGAGGTGTACCCTAGGCTTGACAAGAGGACCTTTAGAGAGGACAAGGATACTCCACAAGACCATCAACACGACTACCGAGGGAGTTTTCCTATGGATTGCTTGTTTTTACTTTCGATTTTGCTATTGATTGTATCTTGCTCCATGGAGAGCTAAATCCCATAGTGGGCACTTGGATTTGTGAACCCTAGGATGTATTTGTTTCTTTAACCTTTGCTTTCCTTAATTGATGTTTTCATTGAGTTCTAATCTTGAATGCTTATTGAATGATTTCTCCCTTAGACTGACACTAAGGTTGAGAGGTCACCTTGGTAATCCTTGTGAGTGAGTGACACACCACGAGGGTTATACAAAGCTAGATAGGAGAGGGTCAAGAGGATGAGTCGAGAGGTAGCAGAGCGTCCCCTTTCCCCTCTGATGTGATTCATCCTACCTCCATTTCCTAGAGTTCTTTGCGGTTACAATAGAGTGAGTGACACACCACAAGAAACAGAGTGAAGTGCTGAAGTAATCCTTAGTACCTGGCTTTGCCTAACCCCACCAGAGTTCCTCTATTAGCACTTCACTCTATTGTGACCCCAAAGAACTCTATGAAATGGAGGTACGATAAATCACACTGGAGGGGAAAGGGGACGCTCCGTTACCTCTCGACTCACCCTCTCGACCCTCTGTAATCTGCTTTGCCTAACCCTCGTGGTGTGTCACTCACTCACAAGGTTTACTAATGTGGACTCTCAACCCTAGTGTCACTCTAAGGGAGAAATCATTCAACAAGCATTCAAGATTAGACTCAATTAAAGACATCAATTAAGGAAAGCATAATAAAAGGTCAATAAAACAATAACATCCTAGGGTTTACAAGTTGAAGTACCCACTAGAAGGTTTAGCTCTCCATGGAGCAAGATACAATCAATAATGAAATCAAAAGTAGAAACATGTAATCCATAGAAAATCCCCTCGGTATTTGTGTCAGTGATCTCTTGGAGTAGCCTCTTCCTCGCCAAAGGTCCCCTTGTCAACCCTAGGGCACAGCTCGCCGGATCGATGCCGATGAAAGCTCCCACAATAACTATCTTCCAAGAGAAACATGGTGTGGAAGCCGTAGAACCACTCCAAAAGCGTTGCCAAAGCCCCTCTAAATCCTAGCCGCAAGCCTCTCAAAAGATGGAAAAAAATGATGCTGAAATCAGGCTGAATCGCGGCTTTATAAAGGGCTAGAATCGGGAATCCATAGGGGCGTGTAGAATTTCCACATGCCCGTGTGGATTTCTGGAAATCTCATTTGCTACATTACCTTCTACAGTACTCCACCAAAAAATACTCCCAAAACTATACTTTTCATCGAGGCAACATAACGGGCACACGTCTATACCGTAGATCGTGTTGATTCTTCAAGTAAAAGCACATTTGATGGGGATCTTGCTAACTTTGCACAAATCAGAACACATGAGTGTGACTTCCTTTGTGCCCCTCCAATTTGCATAATCAATCGATCATAATGAAGGTTAGCACACACTCATATGTTTTCGATCACAACTTGTGTCATCTCGTGTGTTCACTTCAAGATTCCATTAACATAACCCGTTCGCAATCCACTTTGGCTCATTTCTTCTCTATTTGGCTCTACAACCCTATATGCGCAAAAAAACACAAAAACACATGTATTAGCAATAGAATCTAATAAAAGTTATGCTCATCATGGGAAAAAAACACTTCCTATTCTTAATACACAAGCACTTATTAGCCTCCCAAGAAGTACTTGTTTAATGTCACTAAGCTAGACGTACCTGTAGTTACCTCACGGGTGTTTATGAAGAAAAGTTGCCCTCTTACTTACAACTTGAAAGCATGATGAAAACAATTTTTGCATGTTATAGGGGGAGTTGTTGAGTTTGTTACCACACAAGGGTTTGTCACCCTTACTTTACGAATGCTTATCCCCACTAACATTGGGGCACTTCTTGTGATGTCTCCTTGTTCTCTTGATATTTTGGATCATCCTCTTCATGACTCCCAAAATAGGTTGCACCTTTTCCTTTAGACCAAGTGATAAAAGTTCTTCATTCTCCACTTCTTGATCTAGCCACCCCTTCAACCGGTCCGCACACAATATTCCGTGCACATAATCATCAATCAACTCATCAGTGGTGTCAAGAAAGAACAAAGTATTATCAAAATCAAGAGAATGTCGCATGGCTTCAGCAAGGCGGTAAGTCAACTAGTCATTTCCAACTCTTATTGTCAATTCCCCACCGTCCATGTCAATGAGAGCTTTGGAAGTATGCAAGAATAGCCTCCCAAGTATCAATGGAACCTCGACATCCTCTTCAACATCTAGCACCACAAAGTCCACAGGAAAGATATACTTGTCAACTTTCACGAGTACATCCTCAATGATACACCTTGGATGTCTAACTGATCTGTCGATTAGTTGAAGTGTCATCTGAGTGGGTCTAGGTTCTCCCAAAATCGAGCTTCTAAAACAATGTATAAGGCATGACATTGATACTAGCCCCTGAGTCCGCTAATGCCTTCTCTTCACGGAAATTGCCAATGTTGCATGGAATGATGAAGCTACCAGGGTCTCTCTTCTTATTCGCCATATTTTTTTTGCAACACCACTGAGCATAAAGCATCTAAGAACACAGATGCACTCTCCTCCAACTTTCTCTTGTTAGTCAAGAGGTCTTTAAGAAACTTTGTGTAGCAATGCATTTGAGACAACACCTCCATAAATGGGATGTTAATGTGGAATTGCTTGAATAGACCAAAAAATGTTTTGTATTACTCATCATTTTGGTCATTTTTCAGCCTTGAAGGATAATGAATTCTTGGCTTGTGAGATGGGGGTTCCACCTCATTCTCCTTAGCTATCTTCTCAACCTCCACTTCTTTGGGTGACTCAACCATCATCTTTTCAGTAGGGAGCTTACTCTCAACTTCACGACCACTTCTCAAAGTAATTACCTTCACATGCTCTCTTGGGTTAATCTTTGTGTTACTAGGCAAACTCCCTTGTAGTATTTCTAAAAGTGACTTTGCAATTTAACCCGCTTGGTTCTCCAAATTATGCAACGATGTGGTGTGGTTGCGAAGTGTGGCTTCAACCGACTGAAATCTTGTGTCTGAAGAATGAATGAACTTGGTCAAAACCTTCTCAAAATCGATCATCCGGTTTTCAAACCCTGAAACTATGTTCTCCATATTCGGGGCTTGTTATTGTTTGAAATCAAGTGGTGCCACAGTCTTTTGTTGTCCTTGATTACTCCAAGAGAGGTTTTGGTGGCTTCTCCATCCCGGATTGTAGGTATTACTATACGGATTTCTTTGACTCTCATTGCATTGCCTACAAAATCCACCTGTTCCACTGAAGTTGTACCACTAATAGTAATTAGGCAATCAGATGAAGCATGTCCTATCCTACACCCAGTGCAACTCATCACTACTGCCAATCTAGGAGAAGTTAGGATGTCTAACTTCTTGCTCAAGGACTTAACGTGGGCTGCCAATGATAACACTGCATCGATCTTATGAAGTTTGGCTACCTTTTTCTTGTCTCGTGTATTCCACTGATAATTGTTCATAGCCATCTCTTCAATGAGCTATCGGGCTTCTTCTAGGGTTTTACTGCCTAAGGTACCTCCAGTTGCAACATCAAGTAATTGCTTTATGCTTGAGTTAAAACTATTGTAGAAAGTGTGGATAATCATCCACTCATAGAACCATACCGAGGACATTTCCGCAGGAGATCCTTCAACCTATCCCATATCTCATAAAGAGACTCTAATTCCATTTGCACAAAAGAGGATATTTTATTCCTAAGCTTCGCAGATTTTCCAGAAGGGAAATATCGAGCTTGAAAAGCTTCCACCATCTTCTCCCAAGTAGTGATCGATGCTAGAGACAACGAACGCAACCATTGCTTTGCTCTCCCCTTCAAGGAAAATGGGAGGGCCCTCAATTTGATGGCATCATCCGTGACTCCGTTAATCTTGAGCATGTCACACACTTCGAAGAAATTCTCAAAGTGGTTGTTTAGATCCTCATCGGGCAAATCATTAAACTGTGCTGACTGCTGTAACATCTAGATGAAGCCTGGCTTGAGCTCAAAATTGTGAGCCGTAATCAATGGCCGCACAATACTAGATTGAGTGCGAAGAACTGCGTGTCTTGCATAATCTGACAGTGTCCTTTGCTGCTCATGTTGTTCAGCCATATTTTCAGACCCTTCAACTTCTATCTCAGCTTGATTTAAATGTTTTATACAAGTTCCTTTCCAGGTCTACGAGCTCTTCCAATTTCTGGATCACATTTAACTAATGTCGAAGGGTTACCTCGGGTTATAACCTAAAGTTGGAATAAAATAAAGAAAAACAAATCATAATGATGGAAGGATAAGAAAGTGTGAAATAGAACAAGTGATGAATAGCTAAAATAGCAAAGTGCAAATCCCAGAGGCCCAGAAAACTTCAAATAACTTTCAACAATGTTGGAGGTGAAGTTTCTCAATAGTGGAGATTTTTGCCTTGTTTACCTTGATTCCCTTGTGTGACATTTTGTACCCAAGAACAATACCCTCTTGCACCATAAAATAACACTTCTCCCAGCAAAGAACTATGTTGGTCTCTTTGCAACTGCCCAAAACTCATTAAAAATTTTTGAAGCACAGCTCGAAGGTGTCACCAAAAACTGAGAAGTCATCCATAAATACTTCCATAATGTCTTCTACCATGTCCTCAAAGTTGCCATCATACACTTCTAAAATGTGGTTGGGGCATTGCATAACCCAAATGACATACGACGATAAGCAAAGGTACCATATAGGCAAATGATGGTTGTTTTCTATTGATCTTCCGAGGCAATAGGGATTTGGAAGTAGCCAAAGAGACCATCCAAAAAGCAATAGTATAAATGCCCTGCTAGACGTTCAAGCATCTGATAAATGAAATGTAATGAGAAGTAATACTTCCTTGTGGCATCATAAACTTTTCTATAATCTATGCATATCCACCACCCATTGCAGTCTGACACACCCTGTCATTTTAGTAATAAAATATCCTGATGAGTCGGTAGTCGAATCAACAGGTAATAGTTGTTTAGAAGCACAAACTATTACTATCTAGGTAGAGTGAAAAACAAGTCATGATTTAATTCAAGATATTAATGCAAAGAAAAGTAAAAGAGAAAAGCGAACAAGCAAGAGTGATTGGAGAGGATAATCAATGGTAAAATGAGGTACCTGGACAATGTTCACCCTAAGACTATTGTTTCAAGTGCAAGACTAATATTATGCCTCCTCATTGACATTTAAAGAGTCGTGGAAATCCAAAGACACACGGTCCCAAACCAAAGGTCAACCATAACTAGCCCTATACACTATTCCCCTACAGAAAGGGATACTGTCAACACCTCACACTATGTGGGGTTGCTTGAGGTTTTAGGAACTCCAGGTAATAAACCTAACACATTCCGAATTCCATGTGTATACCGCAAGTGCACGGGTGTCAAAGTAATAAAATACCCCGATGAGTGGGTAGTCAAATCCATAGAGAACGGAAGTATTAGTAGTAACCAATTCTTAGTTATCTAGTTAAAATCAATAGTTGTGATGAAATAAACTAATTGCAAGAGTATTAATAAGCAAACAAAAGGGTGAGATATAAAGTAAAGGAGATCTCAATCAATAAAAGTGAGGTACCCGGGCAATGCTCCCCCTAGAATCTAACATGAAGCTCAAGACTTGCTAAATACTTCTAAACCGAGTTTAAAGAGTTGAGGTAATCCAAGAACAACCGGCCCTCACCTCCAAGCCACTAGTACTAGTCCCCTACAAGGTCCCGGTAGAGATATCGCTCAGTCTTGACACCTCACACCACATATGACTGCAATAAGCTCTAGGGATACCTAAAAGTGAAACAGATTCCTAAAGATAGATCTAACCCTACTTCTAGGCAAAAGATCCTTAACCCCCTACAAGTTCCTGGCGGAGAAATCTCTCAATCTCACTCCTCAGACCAAATATGGTTGCATAGAGTCTAAGGAATATGGAGATAGGAAACACTCCTCGGAAGGGAAAGGGGACACTCCATTATCTCATGACTCACCCTCTCAAAATCTTGGTATGGTTTCCCAGACAACACTGGACAATAGCAATATACATGAATAATCAAGAAAGAGAGTTATATAAGTGGGTCAACACTATAACCTCAATGATCCCACACCCTACATGCTAAGTACAGGAATATATATACACAAACTAAAAGAAATAAATACACTGCAATATACTCTTGCCAAGCACTTCGAGTCCACATTGCTTCGTTGAACTAACACCTAGGGAGAAGAAAGAGGGGATAAGTAACTTGGTTACTCAGTGAGGGGAATCTCATGGAACTACAAAATCATACATGTCTAAAATAAATATAACTAATTTAACAATAAACTATTTTAAGAGTTTACCAACACCCAAAATAAAGAAATCAACAACCGTAAAGTAGCATTAAAATTCACAAAGAACAAAGTATACCAATAGAAGTATTTTTCAATAACAATTGATGAAAGCCAAGCTCTAACCTATATAAGAATCACTTTCCAACTAGCTAAAGGAATAAAGGTCTGCGAAAAATGAATAGCTAAACAAAAAATTCTCTTTCCACAATTTCAAACCCAGGTATTTGCATAACACAAGGTTTAATAGTTGTAACATGTTAAATGATTCAAAAGTGCAGCCATAACCAAGATAGTATAAGTAACAAACACGAAACAAGAATTCAAGTTTGTGTAAATAATATACACTATTAATAACTAGTTTAAAACATAAACAATTTAAAACCAATTATAATTGCAAAAACATCCGTTCCTTTCAATAAATCAATTAAATAGGTATTAAAGAAATCTCAATTGATGACCATATCTTAGTAAATAGCCTCTAAAAATTAAATTATCAATTAAGGGACTAAATAGGGAATGATAGCTCATACATGAACGAATAGAAAATGCAAAACAAGAATTTGCTTTAAAATTCAACAATGATAAAATATTGTAGAAATAAAGTATAAAACCATGAATGTGAGCTTTTCATCAAGAAATGCATGTCAACAACCTTTTTCATTCATCAAGTAACCCAAAACAAGTTTAAAATCCGAAAAACATACATTTTCTTTCAATAACTTAACAATCCAAAATGTTTAGAAAAACAAATAAGTAAATAAATAAATCAAAATTTGATTGTATCAAAAACAGCCTTAAAAAACCCCTCCGTCATTAACCGTCGCTTTAGTTAGGTCACGAGCCACCAAGATGCATGTATCTTGGCGTTGGCTGCTGGGAAGTTCATGTGGTGACTCCGAACAACCCAACTATATCAAAGTCAGGGCTCTAGGCTCTCACCTGAAATGGCATAACTGGTTTGACGGTTTTCCAAGCCACCTCTAAACAAGTGAGCCAATGGAAACCATCCACTTCTTATTGTAGTAAGTATTGGAGCTTGGTTTCCATGTTACCATCCAAACAAATAACAATATCCAACCCGTAGGCTCAGTGAGTACATTAATATGATAGCGTAAGTCTCATCAAGAGATAACAAGTTTTCACATATACAACTTTCACTTCAAGAGTGAGTAAGTAATCCAAAACATCACATTTGGACATCTTTTCATCAAATAAGCATCGTTTGGAAAATAATCCTTGAGTACACGTTTCAAGAATAACTTGAACAATAACACAAAAATGTGTTGCAGACATTGTTTGCATAAACTCATTAAATATCATAACAAGAGTCTCGAGTTTCATGAAAACATATATTTTGGAATATTTAAAACTCAATGATAAAGTTTTCAAACACAAATACGGCATTCTTGTAAATATCTATGAATGAACACAGTCATGATTTAAATATTGTTCTTGAATATAATAGAAAACAATTTGAGAACTTTTAGAAATGTTGACATATCATTTAAAGAAATTGTAAAATCATTCTCATCTTAAATTCACAACTTTTCACATAAAACATCCTCACTCCAAGAGTGAGTAGTTTGCATATATCAAATCAAATAAATGCTATGCTAATCGTGCAACAAATCTTTTCATATAGGAAGACACCACTTTCAATAATTCCTTGAAAATGTATTTTAAGAACTAAGGTTTTTTAAAACACAAATAACATTATAGTAAATATTCTAAATATCTCATTTAAAAATCAAACATAATCTCAAAAGAGTGAGTCAATTGATCATACGCCTCCAAAAAAATCCTTTTCATCAAGAATTTATCATGTAAGAGCAACCTTTGAAAATATACTATGAGTATAACATCTTCATAATGAAATTCAACTTAGTTTGTACAACTCATTTAGTCATCATAACAAAGGCATCAAGTTTTCTTGAAAATACACACTTCAAAACATATGATCCAAAACAAAGAGTTTCCAATCACAAGTAACATATACTTTGCAAATATTCTTGAAATAAGTTAAATAATAAGTCATCATAGTTTCTTAATGCCATAGAAAATATTTCAAGAGTGTTAGCCACAATAAATTATCATTCAAGGCCAAGGCAACTTAAGCATTTGAAAACATGCATGATTTATAGTCCATAATTTAGTAAATCCCACTCACAAACATGGCGATCTATAAACTCCGGTATCACTACTCCACCAGCACTTTTCCTTTGCTTGAAGTCTCACCTCCTAGAAGCAATTAAACAATCCAAAACAAATAACCAAATATCATCAACAACTTAATCAACTTGAATGAAGGAAAATGCTCAAAATGGGAAAATAATTGCTTCTAGGGGTTTCTAAACTCTAAAACAAGAAGATATAACAATAATAAAACTCTCATAACCCTCAAAACTAACAAGGAAAGGCAAAGAAACAAAACTTAGTTCGGTGCTACAGTAACCCTAATCTAAGAGATTAAAGATCTCTCTCAAATCTCAATGGATTCAACGATTAAAACTTTCAACTGCCCTCAATTCTTTGAATCAAACCAAAAACTAAGTTTTCCCACTATGAATCATAAAGAAAGCTTAACAAGAAGAGAGGAGAGAAAAGGAAGAAGTATAAGATAACCCAACTTACCGATAAGCTTCTCTACACCCTAATCGAACTCATCTTCATGAAAGGAGAAGAAATCTCAACTTTTTCTTTGTTTGGGGACCAAATATTAGAGGTTTGAAGAGAATAAATGAAGGAAATTAGAGGAGGAGGAAGAAGGAGCGAAAAAGGAGCTTTGGAAGGGCCTAGAGGTTCCAAGAACCCCTTTAAATAGGACAAGATCCATGGGGCTTCACTAGTTGCCTTACGGGCATAAGGGAGGCCGTGAGGCCTCTCTGGATACCTTGTGGCCTGTCTTACGAGCAAGCTCACGGTCAATATACTGGCAGTATTACAGGTTGTAATATAGCTCATAAATCCTCCTAATTAGCCCTATTGAAGGGACACAAAGCAAATGCAAGGTTCGGGCTTGCTTTTAACCCTTCTCAAGGTTTTCTCCCACCTTTTTAACCTCCTTAAAGACATCAAATAAATTTTTAACACAAGAGGACACTCAAAGGAACTTAAACACATATTTTAAACTCAAGAAACAAAACACAAGAGAAGTAGGAAAAAGTCGAACTCCCACAACTTTGTCCAAACACTCTCCTTTTGAGGCCACATGGTTGGGCACACATCCATGTGGTAGGCTATAAGACTTTTCTTTATCGACTCATTCTTTGAAAGGTCTTGAATTCTTCACAAAAAGAAGGAGCATGAAGATGTGACTATCTTTGTGCACTTCCATCTAGCAAATTGGCTAGAATCTCCTTGGAAGTTGGCACACATCTCCACATTCATGAACTCCTCTCATGTCTTGGTCCTTGAATTAAACAAGAACTCCAAAAATGTGTCTTTTTAGCCTATCTTTGCTCCCTTTTCTCCCTTCAAGGCATTCACAACCTAATTGTACAAAAGAACACCAAATACACTATATGAGACATAAACCAAGGTAAAAATGATGCTCAATGCATGTAAAAGATATAGAAAAATATTCCTACTCAAGCACTTATCAAAAACCTATTCACGAATATAAATCTAACCCTTTGGTCCAAGCGAAAGACCCCTAATCACAATTAAGCCCCAGCACTAAGGATTACTCAACAGTTCACTATGTTGCTCCAGTTGAGTTTGTCTGTTAGAATTTCACTATGTCATGATCAGAAAGAACTCTTGGGATATGGAGGTAGGATAAATCACGCTGGAGGGGAAAGGGGATGTTCTGCTACCTCTCGACTCACTCTCTCAACCCTCTTCAACCTTGCTAAGTCTAACCCTAATGAAGTGTCACTCATTCACAAGGATTGGCTAGATAGATTCTCAACCCTAGTCTCACTCTAAAGGAAAAACAAATCAATAAAAACATACAAGACTGAAACTTAATTAAAAAATCAATTAAAGAAGCATAATAAAAGTCAATGAAACAAAATCATCCTAGGGTTTACAAGTCCAAGCACCCACTAGGGGTTTAGCTCTCCATGGAGCAATACAAAGTCCAAGATTAAATAAAAAATAAGTGCAAGAAATCAATAAAGATAACCCTTTTGTCTTCAGTGTCGATGGTCTTCAAGAGCCGCATCATTTTCTGCAAGGACTGCTACATCAAGCCTAGGGCACACCTCACCGAATCAATGCAGATAAAAGCTCCCTCAATAGTTCTCCAACTGAAATCGATGTCGAATGTCATAGAACAGTTCCTAAATCCCAACAAAAATCTCTCCAAACCCTTGCAGCCCTCTCCCCAAAAGATAGGCAAAAGATAGGAAGAAGATCCCCTAAAATAAAACTCTCAAAGTGGTATTTATAGGGCTGAAATCGGGCATCCACACGGGCGTGTGGAAATTCCACACGGCTGAAAATAAGATTCCCAAAGAATCCACAGGGGCATGAGGAACATTAACAGACCCATGTGGATGCCTCATTCCTGCCCTTTTGAGGGGCTTGCGGCTAAGGTTTAGAGAGGTATTAGCAAGGCTTTTAGAGTGGCTCTGTGGCTTCAACACCGTGATTCTCTTGGAAGATAGTTATTGGGAGAGCTTTTGTCGAGCACCGATCCGACGAGGTGCCCTAGGTTTGACAAGAGGACCTTTGGAGAGGACGAGAATACTCCACAAGACCATCGACACAACTATCGACGGGGTTTTCCTATGGATTACTTGTTTTTACTTTCAATTTTACTATTGATTGTATCTTGCTCCATGGATAGCTAAACCCCCTAGTGGGTACCTGGATTTGTGAACCCTAGAATGTATTTGTTTCATTAAACCTTTTATTATGCTTTCCTTAATTGATGTTTTAATTGAGTTCCAATATTGAATGTTTGATTGATTGAACACTCCCTTAGAGTGACACTAGGGTTGAGAGTTCACATTGGTAACCCTTGTAAGTGAGTGACACACCACAAGAGTTAGACAAAGCTAGGTTGGAAAGGGTGAAGAAGGTGAGTCGAGAGGTAGCGGAGCATCCCCTTTCCCTTCTGACGTGATTTATCCTACCTCCATTTCCTCGAGTTCTTTGCGGTCACAATAGAGTGAAGTACTAGAGGATGAACTCCACTGGGGCTTAGTTGCGTGAGCGATAGAGTGAAGCGTTGAAATGAACTCTAGTATCTGGGGCTTAATTGCGACTAGGGGGGCCTTTCACCTGAACCAAAGGGTTAGGTCTATATATAAGAAGAGGGTTTATCACTTGGAATCCCTAGAACTTCTTGCAACTGTACACAATGTGAGGTGTTGAGACTGATCGATTTCTCCACCGGGGTATAGTATAGAGTTAGTCACGGTTGACCTTAGGTTTGCGACCGTGTATCTTAGGATCTCCACGACTCATTAATGCATTAGTTAGGAAGCATAATAGTTGGTTTTGCACTTGAAGCGATAATCCTAGGCATAACAATATCTGAGTACCCCACTTATAATCGATTGCCTTTCCTCTCACTTACTTGTGCTTCTCTTTCTTGTTTCTTTTATTCTTGTTTACATTACATCTTATCAACACAATCATTGTTCCATTTTCGCTTGGCTAAATAGTAATCTTGGTGTTTTTATTCCCTACTCCCCGTGGATACGATACCCACTCACTTGGGATTTTATTACTTCGACAACCCGTTCACTTGCGGGTCATACACAAGGGGTGTATCAACTTTCTATGCTTTTATTTTTTTTGTTCATAGTTTGTGAACTTGTGTACTCAGAAAGGCTTCTTCTTTTGAGAGTTATCTTCATGTTTTTATTTTGTTACGAGTATGTGCTTTACTGGTCTATTTGTGTGAACTCATATTGTTTTTTCTATTTTGTTGAGCTTCATTGAACCCCTTGTATTCCCTATATTTGTACTTGAGAGTGATTTTGATGATGTTTTAGTCATAGACATGATCATGTGATGTTGCCACATGGTCGTGTGAGCTTCACAACCTATACAACACGCCCATGAGTTAGACTTCACCAAACGATAAATGAGTAGTTCAGAGGAGTATTATTTTAATTGCATTCCCACACACATTTTGCCTCCATTGATGCTACTTTTATTGTGCTTATAAGTGTACATTGAGGACAATGTATATCTTAAGTGTAGGGGAGGGTTCACCTTATACATGACTTTTACTTGTGTTGTCATGCGCATGCTCTTTTTGCCAATGAAGGTTCACTTTAGGGTTAAGAGTTTAATTCTTAGTTTTTGGAGGTTGTAAACACTAGGTTTTATCATGCTCTATTTTTCATCCAATTTATTTGAATATTTTTGTTTGATTTCTCTTTATGCACTTTTCCCACTCATTATACCTATGAAAACTCTAGTTCATTATTTTTGGACTTTAGTGTGCTAGTTTTATTCTAAAAAAAATCAGAAAAATTGAAAAATAATTTGGAAATTGTTTATTGTTTGTACATAGTGTTTGGAAAGTGCTACCACCCATGATGTATGTAGCTACTCTCATAAGTCGGATACTTTGTATGGCTTAATAAGAGAAAGAGCAATCTCATGGGATGTGTGAAAGCTACCACCTCGAAAGTGTGAAAGCCACTTAAGAGGCATCTTGGGAAAGGGCTACCTTAGAGGATTTGTGTGAAGCTACTTCCTATTCTTGTTGTTTTTAAATAAGTCCCGTGGTAATAAGAGCTTAGTAGTGGACATAGTGTTGACAAGAGTTGAGTTTTTCACACACACACGCATTCGAACTTCATCACTTTCATTTTAGATTGGATTGTTTGCTAGAGAATTGATTGTTTTGTCTAGTGTTTTATTTTCTCCATAAATTTAGAATTTTATTCTTGTATCCTCTTGGTGAAGCTAAGGCCAAGCACTTCTCTTTTCTTTCCATGAGTTTGATGTTTAATTTTGCTTGAGAACAAGCAAAGCCTTAAGTGTGGGGGAGTTTGTTACGTGCATAAGTAGACATATTTTTCTATATGTTTTACATGCATTGAGCATCTTTTTTATCATAGTTTATGTCTCATATTGTGTATTTAGTGTTTTTTTGTGCAATTAGGTTGTGAATGTTTTGAAGAGTCAGAAGGAAGCAAAGATAGGCTATGAAGACACAATGTTGGGAGTTATTGTGCAATTCAAAGACCAAGACACAAGAGGAGTTAATGAACATGGACTTGTGTGACAACTTTTGAGGAAATCCAAGACAATTTACTAGTTGGAAGGGCACAAAGGCAGTTACATCTTCATGTTTCTTCTCTGTGTGAATATTGCAAGAGCTTTCAAAGATTCGTCAATGAAGAAAAGTCTTATAACCTACCACATGGATGTGTGCCCGACCATGTCGCCTCAAGAGAAAAATGTTTGGACCACGGTTGTGTAGAGACTGTAGCTAAGTACCATAGCAAACACACTATAGCATTTTACTATAATAACACTGTAGCAGAATTACTGTTCACGTGCCTGCGTGGAAATTCCTACAGGCCACGCGGGCGCGTGGAAAATCCACAAGGGTGTGTGATCACTTAGAGGGCTATAAATAGGCCGTTTGCCCTATTCTTTGGGAAATTTTTGTGGTGCTTTTTGTGAGCACTTAGAGGGCAAGGCGGCAAGGGTTTTGGAGGAGGTCTTTGGTGATATTGGGGGGTGTTAATCACCAACTTTGATCGATCTTCTTTCCATCATAGCATAGAGGGAGCCTTCGGCAGCCTAGCTTCGGAAGAGGATTCTTGAAGACGTTGAGCTACCCATCAAGGATATCATCACTAATTCAAGGGGTTTTTCTCTATGGTTTTTGTTGTTTTTCATTATATTAATCATTATTTGTAACTTGCCCCATATAGGGCTAAACCCCAGTAGGTATTTGGGCATGTGAACCATAGGAACTATTCTTTTGTATTGATTTGCTTTATGCTTCTATTTAATCCGAGTTGATTTGAGTTTTAACCTTGTGTTTCCATGGCTTGCATGTTATATTGATCTTAGTGATTGATTCATCTTGCATGATTTGTTACTTTGATGAGAGAGAGGTCTCCATTAGAGTTAGAGCTTCAAGGTTAAAGTGGGTTGAGAAGGTGGGTCATGAGATAGTAGAGTGTCCCCTTTCCTTTCCGATTGAGTATTTCCTATCTCCGTATTCCCTAGACTCTATGCAACAATATTTGGTGTAAGGCATTAGATTGATAGATTTCTACATGGGGACCGTGTAGGGGGTTAGGGATCCTTCACCGGGAAATAGGGTTGGATCTATCTTTAGAAATCGGTTTCACTCTTATGTATCCCTAGAGCTTATTGTGGTCATATGTGGTGTGGGATGTTGAAATGGAGTGATTTCTCCACAGGGACCTTGTAGGGGACTAGTACCGATGGCTTGGATTCAAGGGTCAGTTGTTCTTGGATTACCTCGACTCATTAGACTTGGGTTAGAAGCATTTAACGAATCTTTAGCTTCATTTTAGATCCTAGGGAGAGCATGGCCCGAGTGCCTCATCTTTAGTGATTGAGATCTCCTTTACTTTTTATCTTGCCTTCTTGTTAATCTCTTCTTGCAATTAATTCAATCCATTACATCCGTTGATTCTGACTAGATAACTAATAATTGGCTATTACTAATACTTCCGTTTCCTATGGATTCGACTACCCACTTACCGGGGTAATTATTACTTTGACACCCGTGCACTTGCAGTTTACACACAATTCGGGCGCATGTCAGGTTTTTGGCGCCGTTGCTAGAAAATGGGATATTAGGAACACTAGGACTTGGTTACTTTAGTCATTGGCATTTTCATTTACTTTTCTACTTCATGTTTCTCGCTTTCGCCATTCTTATTTTTTCTTTTCAATGATTTCAGCTACAGGTTATTACCCGAGGAAACCTTTCGACATTGGTTGAAGAAGATCCTGAAATTGACCAAAGACTTCATAGAAGGGGCAAGGAACCTATGCAAGAACAGAATTCTCAAGCTGAAATAAAGATTGAAGAATTTGAAAATATGGCTGAACAAGAGGGGCAACAAAGAACACTTTCAGATTTTGCTAGGCCTACAATTCATTGGACACAAGCGAGCATTGTTAGACTACTGGTAGCAGCTCAGAATTTTTAGTTAAAGCCGGGTTTCATTCAAATGGTTCAACTGTCTGCACAATTCAATGGGTTAGCCGATGAAGACCCAAACAACCACATTAAGAATTTTCTTGAAGTGTGTGACATGTTGAAGATCAATAAGGTTTCGGATGATGCAATTCGCTTGAGAGCTTTCCCGTTCTCATTGAAGGAAGAGCTAAACAATGGCTCCATTTAATGCCAAGAGCTTCTATCACAACATGGAACGAAATGGTTGAATCTTTCCTTGCAAGGTACTTCCCTCCGGGAAAGTTGGCAATGTTTCACAATGAGACATCTTGACTTGTTTAGATGGAGCTTGAATCTTTATTTGAGACTTGGAAACGATTCAAATGGATAGTCATTCACACATTTTATAATGGGTTGAAATCAAGCATCAAACAACTTCTTGATACCGCCGCCGGAGGAACATTGGGAAACAAAACCCCCAAAGAGGTCCCAACAATTGATTGAAGAGATGGGTTTGAATAGCTACCAATGGAATAAAAGAGAAAAGAAGAAAGTGGGTAGACTTCATGAGATTGATGCAGTTACATCCTTGGCAGCCCAAGTAGAGGCATTGAGCAAGAAATTAGATACTTTGACCTCATTAAAGATAGCTACAATAACAAGTTATGATGGTTGCGGGGGTTCGCATATGCCATCCGATTGTCCTATCTCGATTGCTACTCCTACCCCAATTGAATAAGTAGAATTTGTGGGCAATTGAGGAAGATGACAAGGTAATCCTTATAACAACACTTACAACCAAGGATGGAGAAACCACCCAAATCTCTCATGGGAAATCAAAGGCAGCATAAAGCCAAAGGATTTCACTAAACACCTTCAATTCTGAAGAGAATTTCAGAATTAGAAAGGGTTTTGTCAAAGTTAATTCAATCAACCGACACAAGGTTCCAAAATATAGAAGTAATACTCTGCAATGACACCGCTTCCTTGCACAATTTGGAGAATTAGAAAGGCCTTTAGGAAGCTTTCCAAGTAACATCGAGACTAACCCAAGAGAGCAAGTGAAGGTGATCATTTTGAGGAGTGGTCGAGAGCTCCAAGAAAAACTCACTGCTGAGAGCAATTATGAATTTCTTCAAGCTAAAACCCCCACTGGGAAGACTGCTAAAATTCCTCAACAAAAGACAAAAGATAAGGTATAAGACAAGGAGAAAGGGTCAGCTGTGCCACCACCTTCATTTACTCCAAGAATTCCTTATCCGGCATGTTTGAAGAAAGACTATGCTGATGTGCAAAACAAGAAATTTTTGGATCTATTCAAGCAGTGACACATCAACATTCCGTTTGTAGAGGCATTATCTCTAATGCCTCATTATACAAAGTTCTTGATGGATCTCTTGACCAACAAAATGAAGATGGATGAAAGTATGGCTGTGGTTTTGGAGGGCAATTGTTTGGAAATGCTTCTGAAAAACTTGGAGTGACCATAAATGCTAGATACCAAGGCCGTGATGCCTTTCAGGATTATTATAACGATACATAACAGCCCTAATAAGTACTTGTGTATTAGTAATATGAAGTATTTTTTTTCTTACATTGAGCATTACTTTTCTTAGAGTTTATCGTTTATTCATGTGTATATGTGATCTTCTGTGTATATAGGGTTGTGGAGACAATTGTGGAAGAAAGAAACCAAAAGTAGATCGTGGATGTATTTGTTGATGAAATCTTGGAGTGAACAAACGAGAGACACAAGTTGTGCTCAAAGACATGTGAGTGTGTGCCAACCTCCATTGTGCTCGAGCAAACATACAAATTGGAGAGGCACAAAGGCAGTCACACTCATGTGTTCCGACTTGTGTAATACTAGCAAGATCTTCGTCAATGTGGTCTCTATTGAAGATTAATGACACAACACGATCTACCACATGGATGTGTGCCTATTCATGTGGTCTCGATGATAAGAGTGGATTGGAGAGCATTTTGGTGAAGTACTGTAGTAGTTTATTGCAGCAGAATCAATGTAACAATTACTGCTCACAGCTTGTAGGAAATGATTTTCTGGAAGTCCACACACCATTGTGGATGCCCAATTCCAACCCCTATAAAAGCCACGATTTCAAACATTTTAAAGCATATTTTTCTCATCTTTTCCCCATCTTTGGAGGAACTCATGGCTAGGGTTTGGAGAGACTTTGGCTAGGTCTTTGGAGTGGTTCTACAGCCTTCGACACCGCATTCCTTTGGAAGATAGTTGTTGGGGGAGCTTCCATCGGCATCGATTCGGCAAGGTGTACCCAAGGCTTGATGAGGGAACCCTTGGAAAAGACAAGGCAACTCCGCAAGACCATCGATATGGACTACGAGGGGATTTTACTTATGGATTGCATGCTTTTATATTTGATTTCATTATTGATTGTATATTGCTTCATGGAGGGCTAAACCCCTATTGGGTGCTTGGACTTGTAAACCCTAGGATGATCTTGTTTCATTGACCTTTTATTATGTTTCTTTAATTGAGTTCCAACCTTGAATGCTTGTTGAATTGATTTTCCCTTAGAGTGACACTAGGATTAAGAATCTATATTGGTAATCCTTATGAATGAGTGACACTTTATTAGGATTAGACAAAGTTAGGTTGGAGAGGGTAAAAAGGTTGAGTCAAGAAATAGTGGAATGCCCCATTTCCTTTCCGGTGTGATTCATCCTACCTCCGTGTTCCAAGAGTTCTTTTCGGTCACAATAGAGTGAACTGCTAAGAGACAAACTCCATTGGGGCCTAGTTGCGCGAGCAACAGAGTGAAGTGTTGAAGTAATCCTTAATGCTGGGGCTTAATTTTGATGAGGGTTTTTAGCCTGGACCAAAGGGTTAAATCTATATTAGGGAATAGGGTTTATCACTTGGAGTCCCTAGAGCTTCAAGTAACCTTGCATATTGTAAGGCGTCGAGAGTATTCCTTTCCACCGGGGCATAGTGTAGGGTTAGTCATAGTTGTCCTTAGGTTTAGGACTATGTGTTTTAGGATTTCCATGACTCATTAAACATCAGTTAGGAGACATAATGATTAGTCTTGCACTTGAAACAATAGTCGTAAAGTGAGCAATGGTCGGGTGCCCCATTTTCTATTGATTGCCTCTCCTATTAGTCTATTACTTCTCTTTCTTATTTTCTTTATTTCTATTTACATTGATATTGTTCACACCACTCTTAAATCATCTTTACGATAGTTAAATAGCAATTCTTGTGTTTTTGAGCACTATTTCTTGTGGATACGACTACGCACTCACCAGGGTACTTTATTATTTTGATAACCTGTGCACTTGTGGTACACACACGCAAGGGGTGTGTCAAGCCCGTTATATGATTCAGTAGCTCTATTGTATATTGTGCAGGGTGACTGACATGACCAAATTGCATGTGTATATCACAAGTGCATGGGTGTCAAAGTAATAAAATACCCCAGTGAGTAGTTAGTCGAATCCACAGGTAATGTAAGTATTTGTAATAATCGATTCTTAGTTATCTAGTTGAAATTAATGGTTGTGATGAAGTGAACTAATTGCAAGAATATTAATAAGCAAGTAACGGCAAGATAGAAGCTAAAAGAGATCTCAATCAATAAAGATGAGGTACCCAATTCCTAAGGATAGATCTAACCCTACTCTAGGTGAAAGATCCTGACAACGCCCCTTGCATATGTCCCGCAAGTGTACAGGTTTATCGAGTAATAAAATCCCAGGTGAGTGGGTATCGTATCCATAGGGAGTAGGGAATAAAAATACTTAAATTGTTTCTTAACCAAGTGAAGATAAATAGTTATTTTGTTGACAAAATGTAATGTAAACAAGGATAAAAGAGACAAGAAAGAGAAGCACAAGTAAAGGAGAGATAAGACAATCGATATAAATGGGGTACTCGGATATTGTTCCGCCTAGGACAATTGTTTCAAGTGCAGAACCCTCTATTATGCTTCCTAACTAATGCATTAATGAGTCATGGAGATCCTTCAATACATGGTCCCAAATCTAATGTCAACCATGCCTAACTCTATACGATGTCCCGGAGGAGAAATCGAACAATCTCAACACCTCACACTTGTATAGAATTGCAATGAGTTCTAGGGATTCCAAGTGATAAATCCTCTTCCTAGAAGTAGACCTAACCCTTTAGTCCAGGTGAAAGGTCCCTAGTCACAATTAAGCCCTAGGTGCTAAAATCACTTCAACGCTTCACTCGTTGCCTCTGCAACTAAGCCCCAGCGGAAGGTCATCTCTTAGCCTGTTTACTCTACTATGACCGTGAAGAACTCGAGGAAATGGAGGTAGGATAAATCACACATGAGGGGAAAGGGGACGCTCCGCTACCTCTCGACTCACCCTCTCCACCATCTCCAATCTAGCTTTGTCTAACTTTCGTGGTGTGTCACTCACTCACAAGGGTTACCAATAAGAACTCTCAACCCTAGTGTCACTCTAAGGGAGTATTCATTCAATCAAGCATTCAAGATTGGAACTCAATTAAAACATCAATTAATGAAAGCATAATAAAAGGTTTAATGAAACAAATACATCCTTGGGTACACAAATCCAAGTACCCACTAGGGGGTTTAGCTCTCCATGGAGCTAGTTACATTCAACAATAAAATCGAATGTAAAAACAAGTAATCCATAGACATGATGACCTTTGGAGAAGATGAGGCTACTCCACAAGACCATTGACATGACTACCGAGGGGGTTTTCCTATGGACTATTTGTTTTTACTTTCGATTTTACGATTGATTGTATCTTGCTCCATGGAGAGCTAAACCCCCTAGTGGGTACTTGGATTTGTGAACCCTAGAATGTATTTGTTTCATTAACTCTCTATTATGCTTTCCTTAATTGATGTTTTCATTGAGTTCCAATCTTGAATGCTTGATTGATTAAATACTCCCTTAGAGTGACACTAGGGTTGAGAGCTCACCTTGGTAACCCTTGTGAGTGAGTGACACACCATGAAGGTTAGACAAAGCTAGATTGGAGAGGGTTGAGAGGGTGAGTTGAGAGGTAGTGGAGCATCCCCTTTCCCCTCCTATGTGGTTTATCCTACCTCCATTTCCTCGAGTTCTTTGCTGTCACAATAGAGTGAAGTGCTAGAGGATGAACTCCGCTGGGGCTTAGTTACGCGAGCAACAGAGTGAAGCATTGAAGTGAACTCTAGTATCTGGGGCTTAATTATGACTAGGGGCCTTTCACCTGGACCAAAGGGTTAGGTCTACATATAGGAAGAGGGTTTATCACTTGGAATCTCTAGAATTCCATGTAACTCTATGCAGTGTGAGGTGTTGAGACTGTTCGATTTCTCCGCCGGGGCATAGTATAGAGTTAGTCACAGTTGACTTTATATTTGGGACCGTGTATTGTAGGATCTCCATGACTCATTAATGCATTAGTTAGGAAGCATAATAGTTGGTTTTGCTCTTGAAACGATTATCCTAAGTGGAACAACATCTGAGTACCCGACTTTTATCGATTGCCTTATCTCTCACTTATTTGTGCCTCTCGTTCTTGTTTCTTTTATTTCTTTTCACATTACACTTCATCGACATAATCATTGTTTCATCTTCGCTTGGTTAAGTAGCAACTTAAGTGTCTTTACTCCCTACTCCCTACTCCCTGTGGATACAATGCCCACGCACCTGGGAATTTATTACTCGACAAACCCATGCACTTGCGGGTCACACGCAAGGGGCGTTGTCATACTCTATGCATGTAAAACATATAGAAAAATATATCTACTCAAGCACTTATCAACCACCACAGGTGCACAATACCTATTGTACGTCCGTTGTATCCTCATGTGGAGCAATAGCCAGCTGACAACGGATCTTTGCCTCGTTTCCACGTGTTTCTTAGGTGAGATGAGTGGGAAAAATCTGATAACGATCGAACAACGGGCAAACAATGTCCATTGTGGCTCTTCTCCTGTTTAGTGTTTGAACACAATGGTCATCACAACGGCTATTGCTCATCGAGGAATAATAGTTGTGATGCCTGACCATGGTGAAAAATTTCTATACATTGGCCTATTTCGATGGGAATTACATAAAAACATTCACCAAGCATCATTAAACAATTTCATGCCATTAAACATTATAAAATCATTTTTTAAAACGTTTGGAAGGGTTCTTTTGAAATTGGCTGAAGAGAGAGAGTTTTCTACATTGAGAATCGAGTGGATGTGGTGTTAAATCAAGTGGAAACAAGCCCAAGCTCTTCTAAATCACTAAGCAAAGATCAGGGAACAACATTCCCAAGGACTTAGCTCCATCAAATGCAACACTAGGAGTCAGGGGAGTATTGTTTTGATTGCTTCTCCCACATCTGAAACTAATTGATTTACATTATGAATGAGCTTGCATGTGTACATTGGGGACAATGTACAACTTAAGTGTGGGGGAGGAGTTTCATAGTGCACGCATCTCTTTTATACTAGTTTTGAATGATATACATGCTCACATAGCCAATGGTGATTCACCTTAGTTGCATTGATTTTATTCTTGAGTTTAGGAGAATTTTCAACATTGAATGTTTTCATGCTCTAGTTTTTGCTTGAATTTCTAGGAATTTTTCCCTGATCGACACTTGTTGCACTACTCACTCTTTGAACTCTTTTGGAAACTTATGTTTGATGTATAAGGGACTAGTTTTAGTTATTTCTTGTGTTAATTCTGAAAAAAAGAAAAAAAAATGGAAAAAATGAAAAGAAGGAAAAAAATAGTTTTATTGTTTATTTGTGGTTGTTGGGTGGAAAGAGCTACCACCTATGATGTATGAAGCTACTCTCATAAGTCGGATACTAGTTATGCCCTAATGAGAGAAAGAGCTATCTTATAGGATGAGTGAAAACTACCACTCCGGTAGAAAGAGCTACCACCTCAAAAGTGTGAAAGCCACCTTAGCGGCCGCTTGGGAAAGGGCTACCTTAGTGGATGTGTGAAGCTACTACCACCTTTGAAAAATTTTGTTATTTTTTTGTAGATAAATAAGTTCCTTGTACTTAGAGCATTGAGGAGTATACTTTGGGTTGTTTGGAGTGAGTGCACACACTTACACGATTTCGGGTTTGTCGTCCTATTTTATTCAAGTTTTTAGCTAGAACATTGATTTTTCGTATTTAGTGTTGAAATTTCTCTTACTTGTAGAATGCTCTCTTTGTATGCTTTGGTGAACCTAAGGCCAAGTACTTCCAATATTTCTTTCATCTATGCTTTAATGTTTTAATTTTTGCTTGAGGACAAGCAAAAGCTTAAGTGTGGGGGAGTTTGATAAGTGCTTGTGTGATAAGAATACGAAGTGTTCTTTCCTTGTGTTGAGCATTACTTTTCTCGGGTTTTAACGCTAATATGTGTGTATTTATGTTACTTTCATGCAGATAGGGTTGTGAGACCGATTATGGGAGAAAGAAGCCAATGTGGGTCGTAATGCACCAATTTGGAGGAAATCTTGCTAAGGTTCAAACGCGAAGACATAGGTCGGGCTCAAGATGTGAGGATGTGTGCCAACCTCCTCGTATTCGAGTTAGCACAACCATTTGGAGGGGCACAAGGGTAGTCACATTCAAGTATTCCGACTTGTGCATATAGAACAAGATCTCCATCAACATGTCTGTTATTGAAGAAGCAAAGCGATCCACGACGTAAACGTGTGCCCGTTTGCGTTACCTCGATGAAAGCATGGATTCAGGAATATTTTGGACTGGTACTATAGTAGGGTACTGTAGTAAAAACTATAGCAAGAATACTGTACTAGCACTGTTCACAACTGGTCGAGAAAACAGAGAATCCACACGGGCATGTGGAAATTACACAAGCCCGTGTGAAAGATCCACATGGGCGCTTACACAGGCATGTGGATTCCCGATTCCAGCCCTTTAAAAGCCAATTTCAGCAGCGATTTCAGCATTATTTTCTCCATCTTTTCCCCAACTTGAGAGAGGGTGGCGGCTAGGGTTTTGAGAGGTATTGGCTAGGGCTTTGGAGATGTTCTATGGGTCTGACATCACGCGCCGTTTGGAAGAAGGTTTGTGGGAGAGCTTTCGTCGGCACCGATCCGGCGAGGTGTATCCTAGGCCGGACAAAGGGACCCTTGCCACGAGTAGATGACTCTCCACAAGACCATTGCCACGACTAACGAGGGGGTTTTCTATGGATGCATTGTTTTTACATTCGATTTCATTGATTGTATCTAGCTCCATGGAGAGCTAAACCCCTAGTGGGTACTTTGGTATTTGTGAACCTTAGGATGTATTCATTTCATTGAATCTCTTTATTATGCTTTCAATTAATTGATGTTTATTGTGAGTTCCAATATTGTATGTTTGATTATATGAATACTCCCCTAGAGTGACACTAGGGTTAAGAGTTCTTGTTGGTAACCCTTGTGAGTGAGTGACACACCATGAGAATTAGACAAAGCTAGATTGGAGAGGGTTGAGAGGGTGAGTCGAGAGGTAGCGGAGCGTCCCCTTTCCCCTCCGGTGTGATCTATCCTACCTCCACATTCCAAGAGTTCTTTGTGGCCATAGTAGACTGAATGGGCTAAGGGATGACCTTCCGCTGGGGCTTAGTTGCGAGTGCAATGGAGTGAAGCATTGAGGTGATTTTAGCACCTAGGGCTTAATTATGGCTAGGGATCTTCCACCTGGACCAAAGGGTTAGGCCTATACATAGGAATAGGGTTTATCACTTAGAATCCCTATAGCTCATTGCAATTCTATGCGAGTGCGAGGTTGAGAGGTTATTCAATCTTTCCTCTGGGATATGTATAGAGTTAGGTATGGTTGACCTTAGATTTGGGATCATGTAATTAAGGATTTCCACTACTCATTGTTGCATCAATTAGGAAGTATAATAGAGGGTTCTTGCACTTAAAACAATTGTCCTAGGCGGATCAATATCCGGGTACACCATCTTTATCGATTGCCTTACCTTCTCCTTTACTTGTGCTTTCTATCTTGTTGTTTTTTATTTTCGTTATTTCATATTTTGTCACACTTATCACTATTCATCCTCCACATTAGTTAAGAAACAACTCAAGTGTCTTTATTCCCTACTCTCTGTGGATACGATACCCACTCATCTGGGATTATTACTTTGACACCAGTGCACTTGCGGTTTACACGCATATACGGATGTGTCATGGGGCCATATCCACCTCATCCACATCAATATATAACAATCAATTAAGAACATGCAATGATTATGAAAACTATAACAATTTTTATTAACCACTCATGATTCATAAATAATAACTGAAGGACCTAGACATACAATTCCTCTCAAATTAGGTTTTTATGGATTATAACAAGTAAAGCATCAAAGCATAAAAAAAGTACAAAACCAAATAAAGAATAAATAAGCTTTTAATGTATTCCTAAACTAACTCCCTCTAATAGTTCTCTGAAAATAGATATTAGAAGATCCCAAGGTTGTCCGATGATGTGTGTCACTCATGCTCATCTGATGATGATCTTTGAAGATGACTATTACGCTCTATCTTCTCCAATGATGCTCGTTGACATCCTCTTGAGAAATCCATCAAAATTCTGTTGGAATATGGAAGCAACACCATCTCGAGCTGCTCAGATCACCAGAAGTTTGGCCATTCTAACTTCTTTGGCAAAAGAGTATCCCTGAATTTAGAGAATAATGGGGTATTTATAGTAATCGGCTCCACCACTGCCTTAACACGAGCATTGTGATGCCTGTTGTGAGTAAGTTGTTACTTTGGCTCCAAGTCACATCCCGGCATGGTTTTTGGGTATTATGTGCCTTGACAATGGTCATTCTTGACTTCACAACAGCCGTTGTAAGGTTATTATAGCTTCTATGTTACTACCAGTGAGCTCATACTGCCACGGCATGACCGCAATAGTGGTAAGTGTAGGCGACAACAAGCGTTGTGTGTTGCCATAACAGCCGTTGTGAGTCATGGTGCAGCCTTGATTCAACAACTTGCTTCATTTTGCTTCAAAACATCCTTGAATTCCCTTTTTCATCTTAAAATATAAATAAAGGTCGTTGTTAACAAAAAAAATGAAATTTCATACTAATGAGATGCTAAACAAGTACCATTTCATGCTAAATGTACTGTAATTGATATAGAAATTATGATCAATTTAGCACTTATCAGTAAACTAAATGATTTGAATTTTACTAATGAGTTAAGGAAAAGACATGGAGGAAGTGAGACGAGAAGAATCCGAAGAGAGACATAGAAGAGAAACTGGCAAGAACTCCAAGAAACACACTCTAAAGCAAAAGGGGAAAAGGGATGGCCCAAAATAAGGTGAAGGGAAAGGATGTCGGCGGCCTTTTTTAAGGAAAACCTGATGGAATCAATTGGTTATGACTAAGCATGCCTATTGCATGAGCGTGCTTTGGTCATGTTCTTTTTAAGGAGAAATGTGGATTTGGGAAGCACAGGCATGCTTACCCTGTGTTTTTAGGCCGTGCAATCTATGGATTTTTAATAAAAGCTCTACAGAGGGAAACATGACCGTGCTTTTTGCGAAGCATGGCCAAAGAGCACAGCCATGCTTAGTCCAGGTGTAGTGCAAGGTTGTAGAGCACAACCACGCTCAGCCCAATTAGGTCTCTAGACCTCTGATTCCCTTGTTTTCTAATTCTAAAAAGCAAAAGTGTGTTCTTCAAACAATCAAACTCAATAAATTACCGAAAACAAATATACAGACACCAGAGAAACTCAAAGAAAATCAAAATTCAATAGCTAAAAAATCTCCTCAATAAAAGCAAAAACTACACAACAAAACAAACAATAGTAAGGAAAAAGGATATTGGGTTGCCTCCCAAGGTGCGCTTATTTAACATCATGAGCTTGACATACCTAAATGCTCATCATGGAGGTTCATAAAAATGAGTCCTCACATGGCCACCAGCAACATAATCACAAGAATATGGTGTTAATGCTTCAATTAGATGGATCTCACTAAAATTCAAAGAAGTGGATTTTGATTATGGTGTAGGTGAGCCAGGTGGTTTCTTTCTAAAGGGTGAGACTTGCTTCCATCATTTTTTGGCCTGAGAAAACTTTCCTTTAGAAGGTCTTTTTGCAGGGTTAGGCTCAGTTTTCTTGCTTTGATGGAGATCTTCTTCTTTAATTGTTGAAACCAACTCATAGGGAGGCTCATCCATTAGTAATTTGGAAAGCTCATCTTCCATCCATGTTTCATACACAATAAAAAATAATACCATCAACGAAATCCATATAATACACAAGTGTCATCAAAGTCCATGGAATGTCTCATAGTGTCCCAAAGCTTGAATATGACATCCTCATATTCTACTCACAAAACCATACGACCATCCTTGACATCGATCAAGTCTTAAGACATTACTAAGAATGCCCATCCAAGAATTAGAATTAGTGGAACCTCCACTTTGTCTTCCAAACCAAGAATAACGAAGTCTACCAGGAAGATGAATGAACTTGCACACTCTCACCAAGATATCTTCAATATTTCCTCTTGGGTGATGAGTTGATCAGTCAGTAAGTTGGAGAGTTATCTTGGTTGGTTTGGGCTCCCCGAGTCCCAATTTCTGAAATATCTTAAAGGGCATGAAATTAATGCTTGCCCATAAATCTGTGAGTGCTTTTTCATCAATAAGCCCTCAATAGTACACGAGATTATGAATCCTCTGGGATCCTTCTCCTTCTTTGGGAGCTTGTTGGTGAGGATGGTCATGAACATTCTTCACTTAGTATCACCGTGGACACTTCTTCCAATTTCCTCTTGTTGGTGAGCAATTCCTTGAGGAACTTCACATACCTCAGCATTTGAGCAAGGGCTTCCACAAAAGGTACATTAACATGCAAAGTCTTGAACATCTCTAAAATTTTCTTGAACTGTTCATCCTGTTGATCTTTCTTGACATTGGCGGAATAAGGTAGCTTAGGTTGATGCTCAAGAAGTGAGTACTTACCCTTTCCTCCTCCCTTGGTCTCTTCCTCAATCTCCATAACTATCAGTTTTTGCCCAGGAATTTATGTCATTTTTTGAAAATTTTCAGTCATGTTTTCTATCTCTTGTACTTGGGGAGAAACCAACTCATTGCCACTCCTCTAAGTCACGGCCTTAAGGGACTCCCTAGGATTGACTTTGATGTTGCTTGCGAGTGCACCTTAAGGCCGGTCAGCAAGGGTTTTTACAATCTGCACCACTTGATTTTCCAAATTATGTCGAGATGCTTATTGATTGCTCAACATCTCTTCATAGCCCATGAGTCAAACATCATTGGACTAAATGTACCTTGCAAGGAGTGTCTCAAGTGAAGGCCCCTTGCCATCTGGAGGCAGTGGCTGAGGGAATAAATGTTGTTGTGGTCAAGGTTGTCCTTGTGTTCCTTGTTCTTATCCAGGTTGGCTCCATGAAAAATTGGAGTGGTTTCTCCATCCCAGATTATAAGTGCCACTGTATGGGTTATTTTGGTACCAGTTATTCTAACCAACATAGTCCACCTGTTCGGCTTGGCCGATACCCAAATCAGTGAATAAACTACCCTGTCTAGATTGTGGCCCCATGCCTTACAAGACATGATGGGCGCTTATGGTGGTGCTTGTAAGGAATCCAACCTCTTCATGATTGCTTCAACCTGTGCTACCAAAGTGGTGAGAATGTTTACATCATTGATATCAGCTGCCTTAGACATCTTGTTCCTCTAAAAACTCCACTAATACCTATTAGTCATTATCTCATCTATCAGATTTTATCCTGCATCATGCTATTTGCTACATACGAATCCCCCTACTGCAGCATCGAGCATCTGCTTGGTTGCTACATTCAACCTATTATAGAAGATCTGAATCTTCATCCACTCGACTATGCATGCTAGTGGCATTTCCTCAACATGTCCTTGTACCTCTCCCAAATGTCATACAAGGTTTCGAATTCCAACTATCTATAGAATTCAAAAGAATTAAAATATTTAAGAGTCTTATCCTATAAACTTTGACATGAAATCAATAAATTGCAAGAAATAAAAAGGCAAAATAAAGAAATTAGTTACATAATGAAATAATGACACATGAATCATTATGATTCTAATATGGCAGGATATACACTCTAATAAAAAATTGAACAAGTAGAAAGTAAATTAAATATAACTATGAATGATCATTATGAAAAGTTGCATCTACAAGGAATGAATAGAGAGTAATAATATTAAAAGAATTAAGAAAAGTAATTAACAAGCTAAATCACATATTAGTGTATTTAAAAGCAATAAAAAGAATGAGAGAAAATAATGAAAATACATATCAATTCACAATAGTTACTTTCCATGGACAAATCCCCATGGATATTATAGAAGAATTTCTTGAAAAGATAAAAGAATTTTTACAAAAACCTATAGCAATAATGGAAAAAGAAATTCTGTAATGAACCACAAATTATGGGAGAAATGATAATTATTAGACAAAATAATGTCATTATAATGATGTTATAAGAAACAATTAGATTATTATGCAAATTATCATAAAGATTAGTTAAAAATGATAATGGTATTGAAGAACTTACTAAAAAAATTCACAAATTTAAAAGTAACTAAAAAATATTTAGATCTCCTTTTTATAACATAGTTTGAAGAAGATTTGAGAAAAAAAAATCTAGGAATAAAATTCAGATTTCCAAATATAACTAATACAAAAATTAAAATTGAAGATTTAATTAAAAGAGTAATTTATTCGAAGAATTTTTTAATAAGACTCGGAATTGATTGTAAACAATAAATTAAAAAGAATAGATTTTAATAATTTAAGCGTGAAAAAACATACAAAATATTATCATATTAACATATTAAATAAGATAATAATTGGTTATGAATTTGAAAGTAGAGAAAAATATTTGGAAGAATTAGAGCACATAAGAACTCTTTATGAATAAGAAATGACCTTAAAAGTTGTTAAATCGGTAGATAATATTAGAGGTCTAATTCAATCAATAAAGTTAGACATATTACGATGTTAGAAACATTTACTAGACAGGATGAACAAATTAAGAGAATTAAAGATAAAAATCCTAAACTAGTACAAAGAGAACAATTATATAAACACAACATTTTTTGTTTCCAAAACAAAATCTACAAAGGATATGATGAGACGCAGATATACTATGATAATGATTTTAACAATAGCATCTTACAAAAAAATTACTTAAAGCCAAGTACTCCTTGGTATATTTAGAACTAATGGTATTCAATATAACAAGACTACATAGGTTTGGATTAGGAACTAGATTAGCATTATCATTAGTAGATACTAGATAGCTAAATAATATGGCTAAAGTCCTAATAGCAATAGCTGAAATAGATATAACAAATAATGTTGAAATAATCTACATATTCCCATGATTTTAGTAACAATACATACATTATATGAGAATATTAAATCAATAATAAAATCCAAAGGATATAATATGACAAATACAAAACCTACTATTCTATGCACAAAAATCTTCATTTGAAAATTATCAGATAATAGTGATAGAAGATATACCATTAGTTATGATAAAATAATGAAAATTATAGGATTTCAAGGAATTCAAGTATATCAAGCCAAGATGTACAGCTCATAAAGCTTAATAGAAACATAATAGAATATAAATAATATTTCAACACTTATAAATGTAGCACCTAAAGATATAAAGTATTATATATGAAAATGAAGATGGTTGATAAACACCTAAATGTGTGTATTCTATACATATAATTGTCATACTATTCATATATAAATTGATGATTTAATGTCATTTATGTGGTTTGATTGGTCTTATTTGTGTTACAGGTCTTCTAGATGCCCAGGTGATCTCTACAACGCAAAAGAGAAAGAAAATGACACTGAAAATGATGTTTTAGAGCCCGAGTACTCTAGTAGTTACTATAGCATGAAGGACTTAGAAAACAACAAAGTCTTTGGTTTTGTTAATGGGTTTTCTTACTGCCATAAAGACGCCTGTGAACCGGCTGAAGAATACGCTATTTACTGTATTAGTTACTGTAGCACTTTACAAAATTTTTGGCGAAATCCCAAGGCTCTTACGGGTTCCTTCATGCTCGTGAACGAGGTTGATAAGCTAACCTAACAAGGTCTTTAATGGGTGTTTTTAGGGCTTTTTGACACATCTTCTTCTCCTACCTCCCACCATTCTTCTCCATCTCCAAATCAAGGATAAAGAAAGCTCAAGAAGACATCCTTAGGCATGGAAAACGAAGGAAAAAACAAGATTCAGCAAGATTTTCCTTCATTTCCTAGTGTAGAAGCTTGTAGAAGGCAAGTGATAAGTGCTTGTGTATAAGTAATATGAAGTATAATTTTCTGATATTGAGCATTACTTTTATCAGATTTTATAGCTCATTCATATGTATTTGTGTTCTTTTGTGCATTTGGTGTTATGGAGACAAGTTTGGAAGAAAGGAAGCAAAAGTAGATCGTGGACGTGATTGTTGATGAAATTCTTAGATCGAACAAGGGTCAAGGCACAAGATGTGCTCATAGACATATGGGTGTGTGCCAACCTCCATTATGCTCAAGTGAATACATAAAATAAAGGGGCACAAAGGCAGTCAACTCATATGTTCCGACTTGTGCAACATTGTTAAGAGCTTTGTCAATGTGGTTTAATTGAAGACACGATGTTATCTACTGCATGGATGTGTGCCCATTCATGCGGACTCGATGAAGAATGTTAATTCAGGAGTATTTCAGCGAAGTACTAATACACCCCTTGTGTGTGTGTACCACAAGTGCACGGGTTATCGAAGTAATAAAGTACCCTGGTGAGTGGGTAGTCATATGCACAGGGAATAATGCTTAAAAACACAAAAATTGCTATTTAACTATGGTAAAGATGAATCAAGAGTGGTGTGAACAATATCAATGCAAATAGAAATAAAAAACAAGAAAGAGATGCAAGAGAATAATTGGAGAGGCATTCAATAGAAGATGGGGCACCCGGACATTGCTCACCCTAGAACTATTGTTTCAAGTGCAAGACTAATCATTATGTCTCCTAACTAATGTTTAATGAGTCATGGAAATCCTAAAACACATGGTCCCAAACCTAAGGTTAACCGTGACTAACCCTACACTATGTCCCGATGGAAAGGAATACTCTCGACGCCTCACACTGTGCAAGGTTGCTTAAAACTCTAGGGACTCCAAGTGATAAACCATATTCCCTAATATAGATCTAACTCTTTGGTTCAAGCGAAAGACCCCTAGTCACAATTAAGCCCCAGCACTAAGGATTACTTCAACACTTCACTATGTTGCTCACACAACTAAGCCCTAATGGAGTTTGTCTCTTAGCACTTCACTTTATTGTGACCTCAAAGAACTCTTGGAATATGGAGGTAGGATAAATCACACAGGAGGGGAAAGGGTACGTTTCACTGCCTCTCAACTCACCCTCTCGATCCTCTCCAATATAGCTTTCTCTAACCCCTATGAAGTGCCATTCATTCACAAGGATTATCAATATAGATTCTCAACCCTAGTGTCACTCTAAGGGAAAATCAATTCAACAAGCATTCAAGATTGGAACTCAATTAAAACATCAATTAAAGAAATATAACAAAAGGTCAATGAAACAAAATCATCCTAGGGTTTACAAATCCAAACATCCACTAGGGGTTTAGCTCTCCATGGAGCAAGATACAATCAATAATGAAATCGAATGTAAAGCATACAATCCATAATTAAAACCCCCTCATAGTCCATATTGATGGTCTTGTGGAGTTGTCTTGTCTTCTCCAAGAGTTCCCTCATCAAGCCTAGGGCATATCTCGGTGAATCGATGCCGACGAAACCTACCCCAATAACTATCTTCCGAAGGAACACAATGTCGAAGGCCATAAAACCACTCCAAAAACCTAGCCAAAGCCTCTCCAAACCCTAGCTTAGAGCACCTCCAAAGATAGGGAAAAAATAAGAAAAAGTTCATTTGAGCTGGAATCGGGCATCCATATGGGCGTGTGGAATTTCCAAACGCCCATGTGAATTTCTAGGAATCTGTTTTCTGTGAGCAATGAACAGTATTTGCTACAGTGATTTACTACAGTAATGATAAGTGTCTAAATGTAGGTGTTTTCATATATGTATCGTATGCACTTTGCATGTATTTTGTGAGGTTTGATACCCGCTTCACGCTTAATCGCTCTATTATTTGCTTTATAGGGCATATGGAAGCCATGGAGAACAAGAAGATATCATTTTGGCAAAAAAAGAGAAGAAAACAGAATTTTCATACTACCCCCATACTACCCAAGATGGGGGCCGTATGCATCAGAAAGGGACTGGATTGATTTGGTGTTCTCATCTGATTTCCATACTACCCAAAGATACGGGGCCGTATGGAGGCCGTATGCACCCCTGTATGGAACGCTGAATCTAGGGTTTCGAGTACTATATGACCCCTCATACGACCCCTATACGGCCCGTATGCCCTCGGGGGATATATATACTCACTTTTAGGGCTGATTAGAGGACTTTTTGCTGGCCGACTTTTGGGAGATCATTTGGGAGATTTTTGGGCGACCTTTGGGGAGGAGAAGAAGGGCGAGAAAGCTAGAAGATCATTCAAGCCCAAGGTCCAAGGCTCTCAAGGCAAGAAGGCAACATCATTCAAAGGGGAGATCGATCGCGACTTGAAGGAAGGAGAACCGCTGGCTAGAGGAAGCGCCATTCGGCATTCCTTTGGCGGGGAAGCGTCATTCGGCATATTCTCGCCTCATCCTTCACCATTTCATCTAGGGAGTGTCATACTATGTCTTTTGTTTCATGTTTTGCTTGATTGTATGCTTTGTTATGAGATGATGACATACTAGACCCCCCAAGGCCACCGGGTGTTGGTGAACCTTGGGGGGTTTTATCATGTATTTTTGGATGATTACTTGTTAATTCTATGCTTGGGTATTTTTTTGAGATCTAATCCATTGTTTTCATGCTAAGTGTTACACCAAGGAGAAATCCGTAGCTCTTTTATGAATGATGCATGTAGATGTGACTTGCTCGCATGTATTAGGGTCATGAATGGATTAGAAGGGATACTTGTATCATCACGCCGAGAAATCGGGTGTTTGGTAGCCCTCCATGTAGGTTTAATCCGAAGAAGAGTAGGTTTATTCCTAAGCGAGATTTCCTTGTACTTAATGCAATCGTAGGGAATGTAGATTTTGGAAGAAATTCCTATCTATGTTCAGTATGGGATTAGGGGTTCAATCGCCGAGAAATTGGGGTTGTTCTAATCTTGGAATCTCATGGTCCAATTTACCCTTGCATCTTTAGATCATCATCCATGTTGCATGATAACCCCTCAAGGGGATCCACATCCATAGGCCTTTGCATTTCATTGATTATCTTGCTTGCTTATTGCTTGTTCTCTCTAATTTGTTCATAATATTGTTTTAATCTTGTTTTAGTTTTAATTGCACCTATTAGAGTAAAACCCATCACTTGAGATCTTAGGCTAGATAATAGCTCGAGAAGGAGTAATAGGAGATCCTTAGCCCCGTGGAATACGATCCTCGTGTCTTCACACGAGGTATTACTTGGCGATCCCGTACACTTGCGGGGAAGCGATCAGTTTTTTGGCGCCGCTGTCGGGGACCATTAAGGAATTCTAGGAAACTTTTTAGATTATTACTCTAGCCATTTCATTCTTTTACTCATTTGTTGTTTTTTTCTTTTCCCTTGATCTTAACTTTCTATCAATTTTTTTCTTGGTTGTGCAAGGTATCGTGCATGACACGTTCGAATCCATCGACCTTGATTACACCATACATGGCAAATCCGAACATCAAGTTGGAAGACTACGATATAGATTTGACGGGCTGGATAAATGGGCAAACCCAACTTCATGTTTCACAATTTCCGAATGATTGTCTAGACGCACTTTTACTATCGGGGGACCCTAGTATAGCTTATGATGGAAGTGACTGGCACACAGTGTTTAAGACCTTTTTGGAGAGTGGTGCCTGACACGTCCGAATATGCGTGTGTAAACCGCAAGTGCACGGGTGTCGAAGTAATAATTACCCCGGTGAGTGGGTAGTCGAATCCACAGGGAACAGGGCTACTAGTACGAACTTCTTCTCTGCTTTCTAACCTAATGATAAATGAAACGGTGTGGTGATCTAATGTGCGAAGAGATGAACACCGGAGACGAATATGCAAGGGTAAAATGGAAGGAGAATCTCAATCAGTAAAAGTGGGGGTATTCGGGCAATGCTCCCCTAGGATTCGTGTATTAGGTACAGGATAAGCAAAGTGTTTCTATGATGAGTAAATTAAGTCGTGGAAATCCAAAACATAATCGGGTCTATCTCTAGATCACCGATACTAGTCCCCTCACGAGGTCCCGTGGAGAAATCGCTCAATCTCAACACCTCACACCACATATGACCGCAAAACACTCTAGGGATTCCAAGAGGTGTATCCAATTCCTAAAGATTGATCCAACCCTAATTCCCGGCGAAGGATCCTAACCCCCTACAAGGTCCCGGCGGAGAAATCTCTCAATCTCACGCCTCACACCAAATATGGTTGCATAGAGCTTAGGGAACGGAGATAGAATACACCAATCGGAGGGGAAAGGGGACACTTCACTATCTCATGACTCACCCTCTCAACCCTCTTCAATCTTGAGGTTCTAACCCTAATGGAGATCTCTCTCCCACCAAGGCAACAAATCATGCAAACCAAATAACCATAAGATCAATAAGGCAAGCAAGCATTAAACAAACAAGAATGAAACTTAATCAAACTCGGATTAAATAGAAACACTAAGCAAATCCACAAAAGATGAGAATCCTAGGGTTCACAAGCCCAAATACCCTCTAGGGTTTTAGCTCTCCATGGAGCAACATACAAAAACACACCATCAATGAATGAAAGTACATTAAAACCATAGAAATAAACCCCTTATATATGAACCGATGGCCTTGATGGAGAGCTTCGACGCCTTGAAGGACCCACTCCGAAGCTAGGTTCACCGTGGCTTCCTTTGATGCTACGACGAGGAGGAATCGATCAAAAGTTGGTGACTAAGCGCCCAAAGCCGCTAGACTCCTCTCCAAACCCTAGCCGCCTCACCCTCAAGAGCCGCATCAAAAGATGA
>NC_052480.1:12963625-12992480 GCF_009730915.1 Dioscorea cayenensis subsp. rotundata | reverse complement strand
ATAATGAAAATAGTCAATGCTATTATATGATTATGTTTACCACATTATGATGCAACTTAATAAAAGTTTTTATTTGACATATTTTATTTATTGTGCAGTGGAGATAAACAAGGTGATCACCAAGTTTGATCACTATATGATTGTTGTAATTTTTTCAGGTTTGGTATCTTTGGTATTTACTTCTTTTTGCTTGGATAACAAACTTATTCTAAGAGCAACTCTTAAATAAAAATTTAAGATTTTTTTATGAAATATTACATGTGGTACATACAATAATTTTATTTTATAATTTATTGCAGGAAGTTAATAGGTATTGACAATGGAGTGGGACACAAATTCACATGGATTTCTTTTATGGTACAAGTGGTAGAGACAACTTAGCATTAATACTTTGGTCTTTTGATGCTTTTGTATTTGGATGGCAACTTAGTTTTTGGAATGATTGTAGGCAAATGGTTATATTGAACATTTTACTTTTGGATTCGATGTTGCAAATTAATATTTGTAATGGATACCTTTGAATTCAATATTTATATTAACAATGAATTATTAGTACAATTTTTATATTAATATTCTAGTGAAAATTTAAACATTGGCTGCAAAAATAATTGTAGCTAAAGCATGATAAAACAAGATAAAGTCACTACGAATATGAAAATTGTAGACAGATCCCACAATTTTCCATGAAAATTATTGTAGAGAAAGCGTAATGGAACAAGAGAAATCCACTATTCTCAATGAAATTTTTTTTAACTAAATTTCGTAGAGAATTAAGGAAGCCATTGCCTACAATTTTATTCGTAGCGAGTAATCTTTTCCCTCCATTATTTTTCAAATTTAGCCACAAATTTTGTTTATATTTCTTTACGAAAATAACTTAGAGAAAGATTCCAAGTTTCGGCTACAGAAATAGGAAATCGTGCTAAATACTATTACCGATGGGGAGTTCTCTATGTTTGGCCTATGAGTTTTTTTTGTAGATAATAAGTTTACCTACGATTATGATATATTTCCCCATGAATGATTGTCGTAGACATTAGTCATATTTCTTGTAGTGAACCTTCTCTGCATCATCCTTTTCCCATAATACTGCCCCTCCTCTCGGCTCAGGTCTAGTATCCTACCCATTATTGCTCTCCCTACCTTTCTTCCTAGATTTATTCCATCACCACCTCATTCATTTAATCCTATCTTACGATCCTTCCATACACATGGCCTACGCTTAGTGTTCTCTCCATCTTTTAATCAACTTCTCCTCATTTCTCTAAGGTCGATTTTGAAAAACAATTTTTTCTGCCAAATACGCACTCGAGTCAAACTAGTAGCTTTGTCATGTTGGTATCGCTTTGTAAATTCATGTACCACCTCGCCTATTTCTACTTTTCAAGTATATGTTGCCACCTCAATTATACCCATCTCCTCGATGGACTAGTTTCTTGATTTAGGTTCAACTCATCATATGACCGGTGATATCAAAAATATTTCTACGTTTACCTTATATTATATTGCTGACCAACTCCAAATAGGTAATGGTACATGTATGCATATTGACCATATTGGTTCCTCCATCTTCGTTATTTCAAATTACCCTATTCGTCTTTCCAATATGCTTCATGTTCCTATACTCACTAGAAATCTTTTAGGTCTTTCATAATTGCTTTGAGATAATGATCTAATCATTAACTTTTCTTCCAATTGTGTCCGCAAGGACAACCAAATTAAGACAATTCTTCAACAAGCCAAGAGTCTTAATAGTCTTTAATCTTAATTTCAAGCTCTCTATCTCCACCAACTCTCTTCCTCCATAGGCCTCTTTTTTTGTCATGATTGTTCTATGGTAAAAGCTCATAAAACTACTTTTATGTCTTCTACTTCTATTTCTTATGCTCCTCTTGATTTTATACGTTCTGATGTTTGGGGCCCACTCCCTTATAAACAAAATGGATATAATTATTATGTGCTCCTTACGGATGATTTCTCTCACTTTTCATTGATTTATTTCTTGCACACCAAAGATGAATTACCCAAAATTTTCTCTCTTTTTAAAGTTCACATTGAAAATTTACTACAAACTACAAATAAGGTTTTACAAACTGATGGTTGTACCAAATACAAGCTTATTACCCATTTATATCCTCAAATCACTTAGCAAACAACTTTCACTTATATCTGGCATCAACATGGAGCCATTGAATGTAAACATCACCATATTGTTAAGTTAGCCCTTGCCATTATGTCTCATGCTTCTATTGCTCTTCATTTTTGAGATGAGATTTTTCACATTGTAATCTATTGTAATCTTTTTAATTAATCGTTAACCACCTTCCTCTCCTCCTCTTATCTCTCCTTACACTAAACTCTTTTCATCGTACACCAAATCACCACTTTTTACAACTCCGCACTTTACCTTGTGTTTTCTTAGCTACTCTTCTAACCAAAAAGGCTACAAATGTTTTCATATTCCTACTAATCATTTATATGTGTCTCAAGATGTGTTATTTGATGAAAAACACTTCCCTTTTTGCTACCTTGACACATCTATTATCTTTTCTCTTTCACCACCTATTTCTTCTTTCTCACTATTACTCTAAAACCCATCTTCTGACAAACCCAATACACCATGTGAACCCTATGCCTCACCTTCTCACATGCCTAATACACCACCAGCACCCACTACCTATCAATAAAAAAACTTTTTATCCCATGACATTGCCAGTAGAGCCTACATCCCTACCAAACTTAACTTTACCATCATCATCTCTTCCACTCAACTCCACCTCTTAACATCTTATGATTACTCATACCCATAACAACAACCTTGTCACTTCACCAACCATGCAGGTAGTAACCTTTTTAACCACTACCGATATATCTTCTCTTGATAATGAACTTGCAACTTTAGGCATAGTCAACAAAAGTACCCATTAGCGCATGGCTATAGACCAAGAGATTGATGCATTTAGCCATAACAACACTTAGATCTTGGTACTTCCTCAAGAAGACCAATGTGTTATTGGGTGCAAATGGGTATCTAGGCTTAAACGCATTGTGGCATGTTCTCTACAAGTGCACGGGTCGCACACAAGTAGTAAAGTGGTACACCGTGAGGGGTAGGGTTGTCGAACCTCAGGGACTGGACTTAAAGTACTAATTTATCTTCTGATATTCAGTTAAACAAAGATTATACTTATGATCAAATTAAAAGATAATAACAAAGGAGAGAAACGATGGTAGAGGCAGGGGAATTAGGATTGAGTTTTTAACAACAAAAGAGCAATGCCCCGGGATGATTCCTATTAGTTATAGCATACTGACTTGATCCTAAAGCCTACCAGGTACATTCTAAGGTTCAAGTTTGTGTGCTTAAGAGCAATGTTGCATCTATGGCTCCCAACTACACCATGTTTTGCCAAGATAACTAGATTACCTAAGTAGCTGTGTAATTCAAACCCATCAAGTTATGCAAACACAAGATTAAACACAAGAAAACAAAAGAACTCCGTAAGCATTGAAATCAAGTGGTCAAAGCATACAAAACAACATAATTCACATCCATGGGAACCTGGATGGTTAGCCCCACATGGATGGGTACAACAAGGAAAACAAAGATGAAGAACTAGAGAAAGAAGACATGACTCCCTTCTCCTTAAGATAATCTTCCTCGCCAAGCTCCGTATGCTTACCCCACTTCTTTTGTGCCTCCAACTCTTCCTTGATCCCCTTAGAAGGTATGGTGAAGCCTGATCTTTGCTCTCTTTAAAGTCCTCTGGTCCAGATCAGAATCTCCGAACAAAAGATGGGAGCAAACCCTAGAAACAGGAGTTAAAAAGGGTTGTCTTTGAGCTCGACATGGGTTAAACACGATCATGCTTAGACCGTGTTTCCATAAAAGGGTTTTGAGTAAATTGGCTAAGTGCTCGCCTAGAATTTTCAGTGGAGGAAGCGCAATCATGCTTGGGCCATGCTTCACTTGAACATGATCATGCTAGGAGCATCCAGCGTGTGTCCCCCGCTGAGTAGAAAATAACTCTAGCCTAAGATTTCCAGAGAGAGGGACACGAGCGTGCTCCAACCGTGTTCGCCCTGGTGACACTCCCCTGCAAACTTTCTCACTTGATCAGCATGAGGTTGGGATATTCAGGGGGACAGAGCACGACTGTGCTCTGCCCATGCTGAGTTTGAACACTTAGCCATTTCTTCAATCTTCACTCGATTGGTAACTAGATTCATACCTAATTGTTTCGAGCTCCTCAATTCCTGCATCATTAGTAAATATACCCACAATAACACCGAATGTATACAAAGATGTGCTAAAAGGTAAGCAAAAGCATGAATTGAGGCTAAGAAAATATGGTATGAGTTGCACTCATCACATTGCCAATGATTCTCTTGAAATAAATCAAGCCCGTCTTGTTGCCAAAGGATTTCATCAAGAAGAAGGTGTTGATTACCATGACACTTTTATCCTGGTAATTAAACCTGCAACAATTTGAGTTGTTCTCTCTCTTACTTTTACTCGTGGATGGACTCTTTTGCCAATTTGATATCCAAAATGGATTTCTTCATAGTGACCTTAAAGTGCGTTTATATGTCCCAAGCACCTGAGTTTGTCGATCCCGCCCATCCTCATCATGTATTCATTCATTCCAAATGTTTATATGGTTTTAAGCAATCACCTCGAGTTTGGTCTCACTTTTTAAGTTTAGTCTTAGAAGCACAAGGTTTTCATGCATCATCTTCAGACTCATCCTTCTTTGTTCAACATTCTCATGGCGGCACTACCATTTTCTTGGTTTACATGGATGATATATTGGTGACGGGTAGAAAATCCCACTATAATCAAGACTTAGCACGTGCTATCACTTCCCATTTCGCTCTCAAAGATCTTAGACCTCTCCATTATTTTCTTAGCATTCATGTCATCTCTACTTCTAAACATCTTCACTTATCCCAAACCCAATACTTGAAGGATATTCTCTCCCATGCTCACATGCTTGAGGCTAAACCATGTTCTTCACCCATGGTCGGCAACACCCATCTTTCTCATCATGATGGCAATCCTTTAAATAACCTGACATGTCCTTTGTAGTCAATAAATGATAAGTGTCTAATTACATCGATTTTTATGGATTCATTATATGCACTTTTCATTCATTTTTTACGTGCTAATACTTATTTTATGCTCATTTTGTGTTAAATTGTATTTTAGGGAATTCTAAAGGTACTTGATCCTCTGAGAAACTATTTGAAGCTTTTTTGGGAGCCATTTTTAAGCCCTTTTGAAGGCCATTGAGTCTCATGCGAGCTCCCATGAGGTTACACACTAAAGATACAATGTTCATGAGCAGAAAAGTGACAAAGCATGGCACATAGTGGGTGATAGGGGCTCTATGCCCCGCATGAAACCCACATAACATTGACAGAAGTCCATTCTGCAACATGTACCTGCATGGTGCCTGTATGAATTTTCTATTTTTGTGGAATCAAGTGTTTCGTGTCCCATGCAGCCTCAATGCGCTTGTATACATGCTTGCTTAATTCCATACACTACTCTTTCCAAATCTCAAGGAATCATATTTGAAGCTTTGACAGAGTGAAAAGCAAAGCATTGCCACATTTTGGGGACTCTTGGTGAGTGGTGTGATTGGGATCCGACTAGCCACCATCACTATCAATAGTCGATGAATAGGGAGTTTTACGATGAGTTTACATTAATGTTCTTATATTGATTTTGTGATTTTCCTTTTGTTCATATCGAACTAACCTCCCAAGACCATCGGGCTCCAAAAAAGCTCAATAGAAAAACTTTGTATGGATGATTATCTTCTTTATTAATGCATGTCAACATGTTTTTTGGATTTAATCTTTGTTGATTTATGTTTATTCTACTATGAATAGAATCTGTAGGTTAATTTTGAATTGTATGTGTAGAACGGGTAGTTTGCATGTACTAGATCATGCTTAGTTTAATGGTGGATTCAATGTATCTACACTCTGAGGTTTCGGGTAGAGATAGCCTTCCACATTAGGGTTTAACCCTAGAATTGAAATTCCTTGCCCTACTTGCAATCGTTGGTGTGATCGACCAAGAGGCAGTACCTGTATGGATTAGGATTATTCACTAAAATGTTTATAGGGTAATCAACATTAGAATCTTGTGATCCGAGATTTGCCAACAGCTACCTTATTTCCATTATTATCCTTATTACGTTAGTACTTCAAATGGGATTTGTAGCCAAGCCCTATTTTATTCATAGAGACTTCTTCTCAATCTAAGTCTTTTGGTGGTAATCTTTTCATTATTTGCATTGGTTTCTGTTAGTTCCGCCGGTGTGGTTTGTAGGTATTAGATAACACTTAAGCACTCATAGAAGTCTCACACAAACCAATAAAAAAAGAGCACACAAACAAACACAAGGAGACACACAATGTTGGTAACCCAGTTCAGCATCCACTCGCCTACGTCTAGGGGCCAAGCCCGGAGATAAACAATCCACTAAAAGAGGTAAAAATAGATGAGTACAAACACTTGTCACTCACACTGTCAACAATAAGATCACTACCTTCTCTAGATTGTCTGTTGTTCACACACTCTCCTCCAAGAGTCACTCAAGAGTCACACCTACAATCTACGAGCAAGGTAGCTTATATAGATGCCTCAATGTCCCAAATATAGCACATACCTCTTTTAGAATCTCTGCGGCTACTAATTTAAAAACCTTTCGAAATTAGCTGTTGCAACTCCTGTTGTAACATAAGTTGCAACATGGCCCTGACTGCTGACTTGACTGAGTTCTGGTTATATTGCGGATGACCTCAAGACCAATCAACCTCCCGGTCATGCTTAGTCCGAGTCGATGTAGCCAAATCTCCCGATCCCGACTGCCGGTAACTAGCCTACCTCCTCAGTTCCTCATCACGCAGTCCCCTTGCAAGGGGCGCACGTCTTTGTGTGTCTTCATGAAACTTGCCAAACTTAGTCTTCAATCCACCTAAATTTGGTCTTCAAAGATTCTCCAAACTTGATCTTCAATTCACCCAAGTTTAGTCCTCAAATCTTGCCTTCAATAGACTTCAATCAATCTTCATCAAGGATTCTTCAAATCATATCTTCAATTAGTCTTCATTCACACCATGAATAGATCTTTCTTTAATTAAGCTCCACCATATTTAGTTTTTAATCATATCTCTCTAAGTATGGTCTTGATATGATCTTGTCTTCAAAATGTAATGCATTGCCAAAAATAACTCCACCAAGATCTTTAAGATAGCTTCACCATGATCTTCAAAATATTTGCCTTCATGTTATAGACTTACTAAAAATAGCTCCAACAAGATCTTCAAGATGTTTGCCTTGCACTCCAAGTCTCCTTACCATGTCACAATGCTTTGCCACATCATCAATTATGTTTTGTCACCTTAGTTGCCACGTCACTTGGTCTAGGTGTCAAATCATGCCAATAAATAGTGTGGTTTCACTAACAGTTTCATTTAGGACAACACTCTTTTAATCGATAAACTAGATAGTGACACGAAGAGAAACAAATGGTACTTCTTGGGACCCTAGAGATACAATTCTCTTGTGCTCACATGCAAGGGATTTATTACTTGATTATCCATACATTTGCGGCCAAAAGAGTGTCATAGTGCACCTCTCATCAATAAAGTATCATAATTTATGCAAGCTCCTACCTCTTCTCATCGGACAGCTATCAAACCAATTTTACAATATATTTGTATTATTCGCACAGATAGTCTCTCTCTATATTCTAATTCTTGTCTTGATCTTCATGCTTACTATGATGCGGACCTTCAACAGGTTCGTGTATTTATCTTAGCTCCAATCTTATCTCATACGGTGTTAAGAAACAACACATCATTTCTTGCTCTTCAACAGAAGCCAAATATCGAAGCATCGCAATCACTTGTATGGAGCTTGTTTGGCTCCAACGCTTGTTTCATGATCCATTACTTGGGGTAGCTGCAAGAATGTTTCCTCAAGTGTTGTTTTGGGATCTCAAATACATTCAACTGGGAAATATTGTGTCACCAATAGAAAAGAGATTTTCCTTATGTTTTTTTCCCTTATCTAATTTACACAACTATTTAAAAAAAACACATATATAGCTATATTTGGCTATATATATATTTAGGCTACAAATATGTACATTTCTTTAGAAAAAAAAATAACAACATTTCCTTTATAAAAGAATTTATAAAGATATGTATCTCTATAATTGATGTATCTACCCTACTTGTAAATATATATATATATATATATATGTATATTCCTATAATTACTCCATATACTAACTCAACCAACACTATTCCTCAAGTTGAGTTGTGGAAACCTTTCTTGCACACAACCTTTCTAAGAATATCAACACGTTGATGTTCAACCTTGACAAATGGAAATTGAACAATCTTCATATTATAACTTACATGATAATGGATGTTGTGCCTATTCCAAGCAAACACACACACATATATATATATATATATATGAATCTATGATCACGTGACATATAGCAACATGCATGAACACATTCAATGCATATAGAATAATTAATTATACTAATTATAATTAATCACGTTAAATAACTTTACATATGAAAAATTCATTCCAACAAGTGTCTTCCATAAATAAATTATAGGTCAACATGCAAAATCACAATTATAATTATCAAGACTAGATTCAACAAAATACTCTCTAATTTATAATAAATTAACAATGATCAATATGTAAAAATACCCTTCACAGTTAAATAATTTTGTATGTAGATATAACTATCAATATGCAAAAACCCCTATGATATATTTAATTTATGCACACATATATATATGGTAGATTTGTAGAAACGTCATACAATTTATTTCAAATTAACAAAAGGTAACCATACTAAATAATTTTAAAATAAACCATTTTGCAAATACACCATTGAATTCACTTTATTTGATTTCACCCAAAACAAGGGCTAACAGCCAAACCGTCGTCGAGCCTTGCAATCGACCTCTTTCGTCATATGGCTGCTGCCAGTGCACGACCGTTTAGTATGGTACCCGCTCCCACACTAGCAGCATGGTTGGGTCGCCGCTGCATGGTGTGGCCAAGCTACGTGCCTACACGTGGCCTAGGATGCCAAACCTTGACAGAGCACAGTCAACCTATCAGGTCCCCTACGTGCGATGTAGTCGGGCAACCCACACGGTTGCACAACCCAGGTTGTCTCGAACCGTTAAGCACAGTTGCCACCAGCGCAATAGTACACACGAGGGTGTAACCTACGCAATTGCGCGACACCAATATTTTGTAGTTAGCCTTCATAATTGACGACCTCCAATTTGGTGCATTGGATTCCCTCAAGACCTAGTTTAGGCTTGAGCCTAATAACCCTTTATGCAGGCCATATAACTAAAACATCACTACTTATGCAAGGTTGTTTGCAAAATTAAATCAAATACAATAACAAGTTTAAATCTAATATATAAACAAATGAATAGATATTCGAACATAGTTGAAAACAACATACATTATGCAGGCACAATATATCTACATACCCAAATATGATTGCAAAATAATAATCATCTAGGCATGTGAGGCAAAGGTATAAATAAAAGCTTTGATACCAACTATTAGAAAAAATGACATACAACATCAAACTATCTAAACATGTAGTATTAATTAAACAATTAATTAAAAGCAAAGCAGGATCACTTCCCTTCTATGAAATAGATAAGACAAAAATTTTTTTGAGATTTCTACTTGAAGAAATCAAAGGTTCTTCCAATCTTTCTACCTCTCTTTCTAATGAGGCTAGATATTCACTAGAATGTTAAATTATGGACCCTTAGTGTTGGTCTACATATGAATATATCCATCAAAGAATTAACTGCACTTTAAATTTTGAAGAAAATCATTATTGAAAATACCAATTCGGATTAATATAGGATTCAGATAATAATGTTATGGACTACTATAATTATTTAATTCCACTTAATTTTAAACTATTATGAAGATAATTTATTTTTGAATCAAATTTAAGCTAACATTGTCCACACTATAAAAAATAAAAAAGGGTTTATTATATATTTCTATGAAAATTGATAAAGTAGTTTCATTTGAAATTCATCTCAAAACTGTCAGTAATAATCTTATTAAATTTTTTAAACCAAAAGTTCTTTCATATTTTTCCAAACGTAACATCAAAGCAACATCTGCATTAAAAACATTCAATGGTGAACCCACGAGATACACATAAGGAGGAAAACAATGTGAAATAAAGATATATAATTAACAAAAAATATCTTGTAAAATTGAAGCAATATTCAAATATCGAGAAAATTGATATTTTCCTTGCGCATGATTTATATAGCCGTTAGGGTTTAGATTTATAAGTAATGACATGGAAAAAAGTAAAATATAATTATTTAAAATTTCAAAATAAATTTCATTTGCATTATTTGTATAAAATAAAGATATTAAAATTATTTGACATCCAAAGTTTCTAATTATAAGAATATTTCTCATGGTTCTGGTTCCATAGTTTTTATTTTAAGCATATTCATGTCAGGAAATATCTAAAGAAAAAAAGAAAACTTAATTTATATTCTCATAAAAATTTAGTGGTAATTGCCAAAAACACCCTGGAAAGTTTTCAATATGCACAGTTTGCTCTTTAATTATGAGTATCCCTAAAAGCCCCTTTCTTTTGAATCCACTTATTTTCAAACCCCTCAAGCATGTAACGGTGTGAAACGGAGTTAGTTTTGGATTGATTGAACGATAATGTCCCTTGCCTGGGAAGTTGTGGCAACCATTACATGGTTGGAAATGACCATAACACCCTTTGACTGTAATCACTTTGGCCTAGTGAGATATAAGTGGAAAGGAACCCGAGAGAACTTCATTACTAACGCAACCTTTGTCCTCTCTTCTCCTCTTCATCCTTCACCTCTTCGCCAAGCTTCTCATTCCTGGACATCTTCTCTTAGGCCCGATTTTCATTCTACTGATCGACCGTAGGAGAACTTCGGGTTTTCATTCCATACAAATCATTAGTTTGCACTCGAAGGTAGGGAGGCAAGTTGGAACAAATGAAGAAGATCTGTGAATGTATTTTTTTAGTTTTTTGTCTGTTTGATTTGTAATGTAATCGGTTACGAAGAAAGATTTTTTGGTTTTATGGTGTGATTATGGGTTGATCTAGTAGTTTAGGCATGGATAGGGTTTTGTTTATCATTTTTTTCTGTGTATGTAACCCAAAGCGATAATATTGTATTTAACGAGATTTTTTTCTTTGGACATGTCATTTATTATGCAATCTCACATGTGTGTTTTCTCCATGGTGATGTATAATTTGTATAATGTATGTTTCCCCCTTTAATTTGACATGGTTACATTATGTGTGTTAGGTAAGTCATTTCCATTTAACAATTTTTGTTTTTTTTTTAAGTTTACTAGTTTTCGTGTAACTTTGGTTTTTCCGTTTAAAAAGAACTTGTTTCTATTTAACAATATTGGTTCTTGTTTAAGTTTTCTAGTTCTTGTTTAAGTTTTCTGGTTCCCGTTTAACAATTATTATTTCTAGTTATGCGCGTACTCTCATGCTAAATTAGAATTATTTTGTGTTTCATAGTTACTATATCACTTAACTATCGTTGTTTTTGCTTAGTCATCGATAGGATGCAAGATCTTTGGTTGTGACCAACCATGTGGTAGCGACTACAACAAACACTTGTGAAGAACCTGAAATTTAAGCGTCAACAAATTAGTGTAAATGGTAACTAGTGTTCTTAAGTGAAAACGATGTATGTTAAGCGTTATCTGATGTAATTAAAAAAAAACCTAATCAAATAGGCAAGAACAAATCCATGTCCATACAAAACATTGCCTAATATCCAACAACGAAACTTCAGATTGATCGGACGAGGGTTCATTGTAAGATCTTCTCGGAAGCAAGCGTTGTTAGGACCCATGTTGTCATCGCTCGAAGGCAAGTATGTAATAAATAATTGAGAATGTATATTATAATTTCACATTGTATGTTAACATGTGTCTGGTAAGTTGTTTTTGTTTATAATACTTTGTTTCTATTTAAGTTTATGCGTTTTCATGTAACTTTGGTCTTTTTTGTTTAAAATAGTTTGTTCTTGTTTAACAATATTGTTTATTGTTTAATTTTAGGGGTTACCTTTTGACATTATTACATTTTGTTTAAGTTAACGCAGAAGCTGAATCTAAATCCTTGGTAAAATAGAAGATTTAATACAAACATAAAATATTAAGTGGAAACTGAATTAATTGAGCGAAAATAGAAGATCCTAACGTGTACAAACAATGTGAACATAAAGGAGAGTCATGCAAGGAAGATATTCTCGGCAAGGAAAATATTGTATGATTCAATCAATCACACCTTCTTTGGTATGATTGAGAATCAACCAATCAATCACATATTCTTGGTATGATTGATTGATCCTCAAATCATAACAAAAAATGCATAATTGATTGATTCTCAGTCATACCAAAGAAGGTGTGATTGATTGACCCTCAAATCATGCCATATAACACTATGTGATTGCACACTTAATATATTATGTTTTCATTTATTCATACGTATTTTTATTTACATAATATTATTATCATTTAATATAAGCCTTTTGTGTTTATCTTTAGCTATTTCTGTTTAAAAAGATTTCATATGTAACAACGAAACCATACTTCACCAACATACATTAATTACTTTGAATATACTTAATGAAATACAATAAATAGTTCCAAAATGCGCAACAAAAGCATTTGTAATGAACATAACTGATTATTCATGCTTAGTGACCGATAGGTCATTGAGAATGTGTGTTATAATTTCACATTATATGTTAACATGTGTCTAGTAAGTCGTTTTTGTTTAGGAAACTTTATTTCTATTTAAGTCTACACGTTTCCATGTAACTTTGGTCTTTTGTGTTTAAGATAATTTGTTCTTGTTTAACAATATTGGTTATTGTTTAAGTAAACACATTAACATATTTCTGATAAAAGTAAACAAGAACCAATATTGTTAAACAGAAACAAGTTTTCTTAAATATAAAAGAACAAAGTTACACGAAAATGCGTAAACTTAAATAGAAACAGGAGAACTCTCATTACAGACTGGCTACAAATTCAAAAACTCATTTCAATCTATGCAAGTCAAAGGTCATGCTCTAAGGTAGGGAGACAAGTTGGGAATTGATGAAGAAGATCAACAATGAGAATGCACATGATCTGTACATAACCCAAAACAAGAATGTTGTATTCAATGAGATCCTTTCTTTGGTTGTCTTCTATTATGCAAACTTACATGTGTGTATTCCATGGTGTCAACTTCGCAAGGAAGAGATGGTCGCCAAGGTCACACAAATGGCCAAAAGGATGAAAATGAAAAAAATATCAAGACACCTTATAGGGGAACCAAAAAAACTCCAAGACACCAAATGGGATGAAAAACTCCAAAACACAAAGTGGGGAACAATAAAACTCCAAGAGTCCAAGATGAAAGATGGTTCAAAGTACAATTTTTAAAAAGATGATGTGATTGGGCAATTCTTTTCCCACTACTACCAAGGGTAAGACTGAAATTCACTCAAACAAAGCTAGACAGAGTGAGCTGCAAAGGGGCAAAAATGAAGTGAAACCAAAAGGAAGGGTTGTTCGGGATGTTCATAACTTAAAGAGGTTGTTTGGGATGATTGGAAATTCCCGAGGGGTAAACAGTAATTTTCTCTAAAATTTATTATACAAGAAAAACAAAAATATATTTACAAAAATATGTAGGTGAGTATAGCTTTTAGAAGAGAGTATAAACAATATTAATCATTTTATAGAATCATGCAAACAATTTTCTCAAAATGTTTCTTTTATTGGAATTGAAGGTGGGCTGCGTACTCATAAAATATAAAAATAAAACAATAAATTTGTTACTCTTGAGAGTGGGTTTAGTCTCACATTGGGTGTGCACTATAGAAATCTTGGGGTTATACGAAGTGGCCAATTCTTCTTGAAAGTTAAGCACGTAGTACATGAGCAAATTGTGAAATTAGAAATAAGGATGCAAGTGGGGCGGGGTTTGGTGGGGTGGAGAATGGGATCCCCATCCCCATCCCCACTTCCCACGGGGCGGGGATTCCAAGCCTCAAATTTCCCTACAGGGGAGAAATTCCCCCATTCAGTCCCCCGCGGGGTCGGGGAATCCCCACCCCACCTTTTTCCTAATTGAAAGAGTTTCAAATTTTGACAATAAATTTTTCACCTACTGCCCTTCAAACCAAACTCTGTATGGCACTGTCGTATTCAATCCTAGATCTTTTACAAAATGATTAGTTGAACATAGAAAACATAATAAGAGTTATACTAGTACAAGAAACTAATTATTACAAATAACATAAAGTTTGAAAGCAAATTAAAGGTACAAATTCATTCATAAAATTCATTATACAAAAACTAGAGTAATAATATCATATTTCATTAATATTTTTCATTCTTCAAATCTTTGAAATTGAGAATCCACTACTACTACTACCATCTTGATATTATAGCTCCACCTTCAATAATAAAAAAAATTGTAAGTACAAAATGAAATCATAAATAATATCAAAGTTAAAAATAAAATTATATGAAAACCATATTTACCTCATCATTCTCATCCTCCTCTTCATCAAATGTAGAACAAATAGGTTGAATTGTTGACCAAGAATCATAAATAAAAAAAAAAAGAAAACAAAGAAACAAATTTCTCATAAATAACATTAGCTTAATAGAAATATATTCAAGTAACAATATTAATTATACCTTTTCAACCAATCTTGTGTGCACATCAACGCTTCTATTGTGTTTGGGTTAAGTTGGCTACAATGTGGATCTATGAATCTCCCGCTTGTGCTAAAAGCTCATTCCGAAGCAATGGTAGACACGGGAATTACTAAAATGTCTCTTGTAATTAATTGTAAAGTAGGATACTTCAAAGCATTCTTCCACCAACTCAAAATATCAAAATCGGCTTTCATTGGCAATATAGACTCATCCAAATAATTATCCAACTCTGATTTCACATTCTCTATTTGACATCCATAAGAAGCAACAAATAATTGATAGTTGTTAAAGAATTCCCGCATCATCATCATTGGCCAATATTCCGCATCATCATCATCATCCAAATAATTACACACAAGACCACCACCACTAGATTCATTAATTTTTGATTTAGATGAATACTCTTCCACCAAATCATAACAAAGAGTATGAATTTTTTGAATTTCATCTTTTGCTTTATCCTCACCATAACTAATGGGAAAATACATCTCCAACAACATCAACTTGAATCTAGGGTCCAAAACAATTGCTACACCCATAACACCATGGATTTTATCCCAATATTTTTCAAATTTTGTCTTCATTCTCAATGCCATTTATTAAATACAGTCAATGCCAAAATTAACCCATTTTGTCAAAGCAATGTTAATCTTACAAGTCTTAGGAAAATATAGGTTAGCTTTAGGATACTTTGTTCTTGAAAAATAACTTAGTTACTCCATAGAATAACTTCAATCTGTCACAAATCTCCTTTGCCTTTTCCCATTGTTCATCAGATGCACAACATTTACAAAGAGAATCTCATTGTTTCAAGCGTTTGAAAACATCCTTGTAGCCAATAGTAATATTAAGCATAAAAAAAGTTGAATTCCACCTAGTTTTGAAATCTAAAACCAACTTTTTAGTGAAATTCATTTTCAATTAATGCACAGTTTCTTCAAACTTCTCACTTTCTTTAGGTGTATCAACCCAAAATGCAACACTATCACGAATATTCTCAATTGCATCATTAATCACATCCAAGCCATCTTTAACAATCAAATTCAAAATGTGTGCACAACAACGCATATGCAAGAATTTTCCATCTATCCAAAGATTGCTACTTGATAACTTATTCACAATCAAACTCACAAGTAAGTCATTTGTAGAACAATTATCCAAAGTCAACGTAGATAACTTGTTATCTAGATTCCAATCCATCAAACAATTCACAAGTACTTCACACAAAACTTGAGAAGTATGTGGACATGGAACATAAATGAGCCTAGTTATCAAAATCATTAAAATATAATTAAAGACATATCATTTATAAAGTATAAATGATGAAGAACTAATTGATAGAAATTATTACTTGATAATTCAACTTTTTAAATTCCAATCATCATTTATGTAATGCGTAGAAATCGCCATAAACCCTTTCTTTTGATTATTGGAAGTCCACATGTCCATAGTTATTGCAAATCTACTCCGACTTTGATCAAATAGCTTAATTGTTCTTGATCTCTCATGCTTGAACATCTTCATAATATCACTTCTTATTGTAGTTCTTGACATAGGCTTGAACAATGGTTGAACCAAACTAAGAAAATCTCAAAATCCAACATGTTCTACTATTTTAAAGGATACTCGTGCATAAAGATCATTGCAGCCATCTTCTTCCTTGCAACTTCTTGATCATAAACATAAGTCCCAATTGATTGTTTGCCACTAGCATCAACATTAGATTTCAACAATGCTACCTTATGCCTCTTCCTTTCTTTTGTGGACACATAGCATAGTGATCATGCAAATGCTTTGTCTAATTTTTTGTCTCCACCAAGTTTTTTTCCACAATAATTACAAATAGCCTTCGAGTTGTCATTAATCTTTTGCCTCTTGTAATGACTCCATAATTCTGATTTCAACACCCGTTTACTACTCAAAACTAATTCTTCTTCATTTGGACCTGTAGAAGGGATTGATGATGTAGCTGTAGTTGAGGCATCTTCTTCTCTTGGTGTTAATTGTGTAGATTGAGTAGCATCATTTGTCATTTTTAGTGAGGTGGAGGCTGTGGAGTTTATGGAAAAAGTTTCATATAATGCATGTACGTAATTCACATGATATCATAAAGGAAAGACCACATAACACAATAATGTGCATAATTCTAAAAAAAAAAACAATGGGAAAAATTGTATAAATTAGCACAAAAAAGCAAGGTGTGACTGTGGGGTGGCCTACGACTGTATTTCAATAACATAATGAACTTGGGGTGGAAGGCCTGAATAGAACATGTGAGCTATCATCACCAATTTACAGTCCAGAATGATTAATTAAAATAGATTCAGTAGGCATAAACATAAGGTCTAGATGCACTGTCATCCTTTCAAATTGTATAATTCTCATTTTTTTCCCAAGTTCTAATACAAGTCAAAGCATCTTTTGATAATGAATTATTAAAAAAAGAAGCATTAGGATTTAGCGCTGAATTGGGGAAAAAAAGTTAGCTTGGGATGCAAAAGCTCACCTTGACGAGATCCCCAGTTGATCAATCTCACAGGTTATGTATGAATTATTAAAAAAAAGAAGCATCAGGATGCAGAAGCTCTGAATTAGAGGCACTAACAACAAGCCACACTGAGAGAGAGAGAGAGAGGGAGAGAGAGAAGAAGCGAGCTATGTATGAAGAGAAATGAAAGTGAAATGAAATGAAAATGAAAATGAAATGAAAATGAAAATGAAATGAGATTCTCATTTAAAGGAAACGAAGCCAAGTCGGATGGATCCGATGGAATCATTTGTTGCCTTATTTGTGGCAAAGGCATGACCTTGTCGGATAAAAATATATATATATATATATATATATATATATATATATATATTCCTTTTCCTTTTGGAATGTTTCTTTTCCTTTCTAGCACTTGCTCATGTGCTTCCCACATGTATGCAGTATGCCACATCTAGATAAGGGAAAAATTGAGTCTTAAAAAAATTCAGAATTTAAATAAAATTAAAAAAAAGTAAGTTACGTGAATAAACCTAAATTTCATATGTTAAAAAATGTGGATTAGTTATTTTAACAAAGAGAGAGGGGTCCTTCTAACAACATTTATTATTATTTTATATGCATAAATATATATGAAATGTACTAACAAAATCTATTAAAAATCTTGCCCATAAAAATCTAATGAATAGTTTAAAAATGTTATAGATCGTTTAAAAATCTTTAATTTAAAATTTACAAATATTATGAGTAGTTTAAAAATCTTTAATTTAAAAATTTAAAAATCTTATGGATAGTTTAAAAATGTTATAGATATTTTAAAAATCTTTAATTAAAAATTTAAAAATCTTATGAGCAGTTTAAAAAACTTTAATTTAAAAAAATTTTAAAACTTTTAGGTGGGAAAAAATGAAATATACTAATATGTGATCGACGGTATGAAGAACTAAATAAGGAGAATAATGAAGTAATGAATAGTATGAAGAATTGAAGAAGGAGATGAATGAAGTAATGGATAGTATGAAGAACTCAAGAAGGGAACTGCTGACTAAGTTGGGATTTGAGAAGATGTTATGCTTTTAAAAGATTTAATTAAAGTTGATAAATATCTTATCTTATTTTATTTTATATGAACTTAATTTTAATATAACATATTTATCTATAATAGGAAATTAAAAAAAAATTGATTAAAATTTTTAAAATAATTTTTCATATATTTATCTCCGAGCATTTGACGAGAGCAAAACTATCTATCTATTTATTTATATGTTATATCCTAGCATATAAAAACATGGGGTCAAACAATAAATTTTTACCATTTTTCTATAAATATAATTTTTATTCTATATAAACTGATTTCTAATAAATAGAGGGGCCAAACAATAAATTTTTGAAAAAAAATAATTTTTTTATAATATATAAATAGATTAGTAAAATATTGAAATAATAAATTTTTTGCTTTGAATCCAAACATTATTTATTTTAAAACTATCCATATTAATTTATAAAAAATTGTTATTTTTAGAATATATATATATATATATATGAGAGAGAAGTAAAGAGAGAGGGGTCCTTCTAGCAACATTTTTTTATTATTTTATGTACATAAATAAATATGAAATGTACTAATAAAATCTATTAAAAATCTCACCCATAAAAATCTTTTGAATTGTTTAAAAATGTTATAGATACTAGATAGTTTAAAAACCTTTAATTTAAAATTTACAAATATTTTGAGCAGTTTAATAATCTTTAATTTAAAAATTAAAATCTTATGGATAGTTTAAAAATGTTATAGATATTTTAAAAATCATTAATTTAAAATTTAAAAATCTTATGAGCAGTTTAAAAATCTTTAATTTAAAATTTAAAAAAAAACTTTTGGATGAAAAAATGAAATATATTAATAAGTAATCAATGGTATGAACAACTGAAAAAGGAGACTAATGAAGTAATGGATAGTATGAAGAACTGAATAAGGGAACTGTTAACTAGGGAAGTTGGGATTTGAGAAGAAGATGTTCTACTTTTACAAGATTTAAGTAAAGTTGATAAATATCTTATCTTATTTTATTTTATCTAATCTTAATTTTAATATAAGATATTTATCTATAATAAGAAACTTAAAAAACTTTTGATTAAAATTTTTAAACCAGTTTTTCATATATTTATCTTCAAGCATTTCACAAGAGCAACACTTTTTTAGCGAAAAACTAAAACATTATTAATAAATCCCAAAAAAAAAATATGAAAACCAAATATTTGGAAATTATAATATTATATTAATAATGATTTTTTCTAATAAATAAAATTAATCGTATGAGTTATTTTTAATAAATATTATATATATATATATATAATTTACAAGTCGGGGAATCCTCGCGGGGCGTCGAGGAATCCCTGCGTCCAGCGCGGATTCTCCATGGGGAGCACCACGGGGAGCGGGGAGGGGAATACACTCGTCGTCCCCGCCCCACCCCAAGAGTCGGGGAGAAGTTTTCCCCTGTTCCCGGCCCTGTGGGGGATTCTTTCAGGGAATCCCCGCCCCGTCGGGCGGGTCCCCTTGGGGAACGGGGATTCCCCGTCTCACTTGCATTTCTAATTGGAAAGGACGATGGCAGAGTTCACAGGGAACAATATACTTAATATATGATACTAATCTAACAAGCATAATTGTGCAATAAAGCAAAAGTTGAAATCCCCTTAAAACAAAAGACATATTCATCTCTTTGGTGGATGTTTGCTAGGAAATCATGTTACGACAACTAATTGATGAATTAAAAAATAAAAAAATAAGATAATTTGCATTTCATATATATATGAGCCAATAATTTATTTTTCAAATGCATTGCGTAAGAATACAACTCTCATCAAGAGAGAACCCATGCATGCATGCATGAATGATGTGGCTCAACTGCGGCAATGGAGTGATTTACACTACAAGAAACCAAGGGCTACAAGAAACCAAGGGCATCAGGGACAGAATATTTCCAATGGAATTTTTCCGTGGGTGAAAGTTAATATCACCACCGAATTTTGTGAAGGAATTCCAACGGAAAGGATTTGGCACCTACCAAGGCATTAGTGACGAAATATTATATTATCACCAACGAAATATTTCATCCCTGATATATTCTGTTGGTGAACATTATTAATTTTTTCTTAAGTTTTAAAATATTTTTTAATATATTTGTAATAAAATCTTGAATTATCATTAAAGAAATTTTTGACTATCACCAACGGAATATAGTATTATCACCTACGGAATTTTTGGAGTATTACCAATGGAATTTGGTGTCACTACAACACAAATGGGATATAGTGGCTTATATATTGGTCTCAAAAGCTTAATTTTTTGTCTCTAAATGATTTTGAGGCACTTAAAATATCTGTCCTGAATAGTCCAGTCGCTAAATGTATTTAGCGGCATATTAGAGGCAATTAAATAATTGCCTCTGATTGTATAAAAAGAGGCTAATTCAAAAGTTTTTAAATGTGGTCTATAAGGACCATTTATTTGCCTCTATACAACTCTTTCAAAGCAAATATATTTGCCTTTAATCACATTATTTAGAGACATATATGTGTGCCTCTAATATTACATAAATAGAGGCAAATTCAAATGTCTTTAAATATACTCTATAGCAACAATATATTTGTTTTTATACAACCCTTTGGAAACAAATATTTTGTCTTTAATCACCTCATTTAGAGACAAATAAATATGCTTCTAATATTACATAAATAGGGGCAAATACAAATGCCTTTACATATACTCTATAGCAACAATTTATTTGCCATTATACAATCATCTGAAAGCAAATATATTTGCCTTTAATTACCTTTTTAGAGACATATTTTCGTGCCTTTAATATTGCATAAATAGTGGCAAATATAAACAAATATCATCTCCTTTAATTAACACTTTTTGAGACATATATGCATGCCTCTAATAGTGCATAAACAGAAGCAAATTCAAAAGTCTTTAAACATAGTGTATAGGAAAAATTCATTAGCCTTTACTCAACCTTTTAAAATAATATATATTTGTCCATAATTATCGCTTTTGCAGACACGTGTGTCTTTAATATTATAGATTACAGACATTTTTGTATTTTCCTCTAAACATATTAAGTTTTTTTTATTTCTTAATTTGACCATATAATATGCATAAATTACACATATTTCACTTATAGATAGTTGATTTTCATTAAATAAAATATAATTAATAACAACACCAAAATGTTAATTTTTTCCAATGTGTAACTGTTACAAATTAAATATAATTTAATTCAACAGTCTACACCAATCCAACATATAATACTAAAGATCAAAGTTCAATATGATAAGAAAAATAACCATAAAACATGTTTTAAATTTACATATCCAAATGTTTTTCTACAAAGTACCTCCATGCTAGATAACATTACTATTCTTTATTTAAATCACCATCATCATATGCAAATTAATCTTTTACTCCATCCACCTGTTTTTGAAAGCATAAGCAAATGAAACAAAAATTAATCATAGTATATTATATAAATAATCAAATAGTTATTTAATAGATAATATTATCAAGCTAATTAGTACTATACATTAATTTCCAACGTAAAAAAAAATAATTTAATATACTCTTAGCTTACCAAATGAGAAGGCCATGCAATGACTCTTCCGATAACATCCCCAATTGTTTTGTAACTCCTATACGATCTGATTAAAGGCTCATCCTTCTTGATAGCTACCTCAACATATACTTCAAAAAAAACTAGGTTCTAATTCTTCACCTTTCGCACTTATATCAAGATTCTTACTAATTAATATCCCTTTTGCTACATGAATAGTGTGATCTTTAATACTTTTTAATGTAATAGATAACATATCATGTTCCATAAACAAGTGAATTTAAATAAATGTTACAGATCCTCATATATGCCAAAACACATGCTATTATATGCATTATTAAAAAAAATCTTAAAGTAAAAAGGAAATATATTTATCCAACATTCTACCTGATTTTCTATAGACATTGATGCTTGATTCTATACAAATATAGAGATCTAAATTTAGTAAAACATCTACATTTCAATTTGAAATACAAACAAACCATTGAAAAAAGCCTATCACTTACTTCCATAAACTGCAATTGATTTCTTCATGTTGAAGTACCTATCTCATGGAAATAGACGTTTAATAATTGAAATAGTCCTATCGTCCCACTTTAAACAATCGGATTGTGTGAGGCAAATAGATGAAGAAGTATGTATTAAAAGCAAGATATAGCATAAAATTCACCTCATTTAAATAGTCGCATCCAATTATTTCCATTGCAGCCATTCGACCCTAAATGTTCATTATATTTAAGAAATTAATATAAGTAAATTTAGAAGCTAATAAGATGAAATAAGATAAAATTTAAAATCTTACACCAATGGTTTGATGCCTATGCGTTGGTGTTGAAGAGAGAAGATTTGGTAACAATGAGTGTAGAACATCATTGACAGGATCCGAATCTCTCCTAGATTTTTGAGATGTGGAATTATGGACATTTTCCATCTTCCCCTAGAGAAATAAAAGTAATAACAAATCATAAAGTATTCTAGTAACAAGCAAGGAAATTTTATGACTTACATTGGTTGATTATTCTATCTAGTATTTAAATGTTTTATTTATCAAAAACAACAAAAACATTCACAAGCGAAGGCTACTATAGTGATAGTAAAACACAAGCAAGTTGAACTAGAAATTGTATGAAATACCTAAATCATAAATAGATAAGTCAAGGGTGTACATAGCATCAAATTTCATATTAATGTAACTACTAACCAAATAATTAATTAACGCATACTGTTTAAATAAAAATTTCTTTTTATTAAACAATTTACTTACTTGATGGACTTCAAAGTAAGTAGCTAAACAATGAATTTATTATTGTGAATCAAATGTTGTAAATCATAAATAGATAAGTCAAGTGTGTACATGGTATCAAATTTCATATTAGTGTGACTACTAACCAAATAATTAATTAACGCATACTATTTTTAATAACAAATTACTTTTTATCAAACAATTTACTTACTTGATGGACTTCAAAGTAATTAGGTAAAGAATGAATTTGTTTTTGTGAATCAAATGTTGTATGTTCCAAGTTAAAAGAAGAGGAAAGAAAAATATATTAAAGTCATATCAAAATATTTGAACCAAATAATTTATACTATATATATATAAAAGTCAAACCATCACCTTATTTAATAGGCTAATACTAATCCTATCCACTTCAATCACCCATGCTAAATAGTTATTTAATATTAGCAATTTACGTGAGTAAATATAGAAGCTAACAAGATAAAGAAGCTAAAGTTTATATTATATATCATACATCAATGGTTTGATGTTTATGCACCAATGTTGAATGAAGAATTGGTGATAGTCAGTGTTGAACATCATTGATGCGATCTGAACTTCGCTTAGATGTTTGAAATAAGGAATTTTGAATATTTTCTGTTTTATCCTGCAATAATAAAGGTAATGATGAAATATTAATATTTTTGTAAATTACTAATGAAAATAGATGGACAAGAATGGCTCAATGCTAAACTTTTTATTGGAAAAAATCTAAATTATGAGGTTTCTTTATCAAAAACAAAGAAAACATTCGCAAGAAAAAGCTACTATAGCAATAGCATCAACATGCTAGATAGTCAACACTTCAGATTGTGTGAAATACATAAACTATAAATAACAATGATTCTTTTATTAAACATATTACTTACACAACAGACTTTACAACAATTAGTTATTGAATGAATTTGTTATTGTGAAAAATTACCAGGAGAATCAGAGGTTGTATGTTTCTAATTAAAAGACCAAAATATATTCAAAGCATAACCAAATATTTGGAATAAATAATTAAAATTGCATTAAAATCTATAAATCACCTCATTTAAATTGTTATTGCCAATTCTATCAATTGCAACCATTTGACCCTAAATATTCATTAAATTAAAACAATTTATATGAGTGAATAAAGAAGTTTGTAGGATGTAAGTGGCTAAAGTTATTATTGGAGAACTTACACCACTGGTTTGTGTCTTATGCATTGATGCTGAAGAATGAAGAATTGGTAAGAATGAGTGTAAAACATCATTGACAGGATCTGAACCTTGTATAGACGTTTAAGATGAGAAATTTTGGATATTATCTGCCTGGTCCTGAAGAAATAAAAGTAATAACAAAGTACTAATATTTTTTAATAAATAATTAAAATTGATAAATAAGAATTAATGAGTGCTTAACTTACTAGTAGAAGAGCTAAATTATGGATATGTTTATTTAATATAACGAAAGCATTAACAGGAAAATGTTACTAAAGCAATAGCAAAATACAAGCTAAGTAGAAATACAGATTATGTGTTACTTTTAATCAAATATTTCACTTACTTGATGAACTTCGACAATTAGGTTCAGAGTGAATTTGTTGTTGTGAGGAACTACCTGGAGAATCAAAGGTTGTATGTTCCTAAATAAAAGAGAAAACAAAATATTAAAATAATAATATCAATATATTTGCACTACATAATCAAAACTGTATAAGAAAAACTCTAAAGAAATTATTCCTACACAAACTTACCCTATCTGATTGCCTTGTTATATCATTTATATTTACATCTAGGCACTTAGTTTGTAGCAAAGAGGATATTCTAACAACACAACTTGTTAATGTATCAATTTGTTTCTCCATCTGGCTCATCCTTTCTTCAGATGGTTTTTAGTATTGAAGACAATCTTCCTTAGCATTAAACGAGTATCCTTGTGACCCCACAAATCTGCAGGAGAAGGACCTAAACCATATATGCGCATAGTTTCTTTTATCTTCTCCCATAACTCTAGAAAAGATATCATTAGGACCAGATGAATCCATAAATTCTGGACCTTGATTTTGAACAGCTTCTTGTAGCTTGTCCTATACAAAATAAATATTCACACAACAAACATTTGTAGTATTATAAAATAATGTTTAATATGTCCATACAAAAATAAATTCAATAAAATTCTTTCACTTACAATTGGTATTGCAGTTTCATGATCAATAGGCCTCCATCTTTACGTGTGTGAGTTGCAATGTATACATCAGCTCGAGATTGCTCGGAGCCTTTTGGTCTTGCTGTCTTCTGTTAACTTTCAATAAAATAATAATGATTATAATTAATGAATGCAATTAATTATAATTTACATTAAATAAATAAATTACCATTTCCTCTCGTTTCCTTGCAACACTTTAGTGCCTGAAGTATGAACAGACTTTAATTTGAGTCTGTTTCTTTTACCAACAACCTCCCTTTTCTATACAAATACACAGAGAAAATACAATTTTCACACAGAAAGAAAGAGACATTATTGGTTCTTTAGTAGGAATTTTCTTTGTGGTAGTAATACTTTGACTGTAGTAGATTCCTAAAATTTCAATAGCCAATCAAATTGGTCCTCTAGTACCCTGTTATCACGTTGCCTTGTCTTAAACCAATGAGATTTTACCTTTGACTTGAAATCCTTCCATCTTTTAGCAAGAGACATCATTATCCAATCCTTAGCTAAGGGATCAATGTCAAACTTAGCCTGAAGTTTATAAATACTAAATATTAAATAGTTTGAAATAATTTCAAATATGTTATAATAGTTGTAATTGAACATAATTCTACATGAAGAAAAAAATTAAATACCTCAATCATGTTCCACATATCCTCTTTGTAACCATTTGGCATTAACCTCCAATCATCATAATTCAATGGTGTGTAGACGCCATTTCGTGCCAATGTACCTAAGAAAGTACTTAACTTATTTGCATTATCTTTGATAGGGTTGCCTTCATTGTTTATAGATATATGTATGCGTCTTCCTTTAGATTGATTCCAAATGTCTTTGCACATGGTTGGGCCTCTACTTCTTTTTCTTGCATTGTTTGATTTTGTTAAATATTATCAATATTATCATGATAAGTAATTTATTAGTGATAATAAACCTTTTTAAAACATGGAGATTATAATTATATAAATACCTGAGTAATTTTGATTTGTATCGCAGTCTTGGCTTTTATAATTAGTTGGATTATACTGTAACTGTCGTGCAATTGAGCTAGTGGCAAACCTGTTACTAAATCACCTTGCATTTGATGACTCTCTGTTGCTGGACTTTGTTTGAATTTACGCTTGTTGCTAGCCATAATCTAATCTGCAAAATTCCAAACATTAAATAACTTACAATTTTTTCAACATTTAAATTGCATTTGAATAAAAAACAACTAAAATATCGATTCATAATAATATTAAAAGGTAAAAAAACTTACATGCTAGAAGGCAAATATACAAATGAAAAGATGAACGTATATTTCATGAAAAACATATTAACGATATTCACATATACATCAATAATCAAACCAATCATCCGCTTCCATATTTTGTGTCTTGTCAGCTTCTCCACGCTCTTCATTATTAAGAATTTCATTTAAATTCCACGTAGATGCTATAGGAATTTCAATAATTGTGCCACATGTGTCTGATCTCACCCAACCAATATTCTCATCAGTATCATCCAAAGCACCATCATGTCATCCAGTTGTTGAAATTTCACCTTGTAGATGTGACTCTATATCTTTGGAACATTTTTCTTCATTCATGTCGTAATAGTCTCTTGGAGTTATCTTAATAACAACATACCAATCAATATCAATAGGGTCTTATGAAAAACGTCATTACATTTGTCTGCCGCTATAAATGGTTCCTTTTTCATCCATTAGTCTTACGAAAATTAACTAATGTAAATGCAAAATCATCAACTTTTAGAGCCTCTTATTTGATATCAATTTCACACTTAAATAGTGTAACTTTTTTTTCCAACCTAATAATCTAATTCTAAAATCTCCTTCAAAACTCCATAATATGTCACATTGCAATCGATAGGATGTTTATCTTAGCACTGCAAAACTTGAGTCTCCCACCATAGCCTACCCTAATCGCTTTTGACTTCTTTCTTCTTCTCAAGTTCTCTAGTATGGAAAACCGAACCATTGATAAATTAAAACCTTTAAATCACCAACATTATTTTAAAACCACAAGTATTTTGAGATCTCATAATTTCTTCATTACTTGAATTTATTATCTTGTTGAACCTATGCTGCCAAAGGGAAATTTAAATAAAGTAGCTTGGGGCAATGTATTATCAAAATCTGTAATTCGTTGACAAATGATAACTTACAATGATAACTTACTTGGTTTTAGAACCATGCATGAAAACGCTTATTGTGAACTGTAATAAATGTGGTGTAGCACGTGATATTACTATTTAAGTGTTAATATGTCTCCTACAAATATATACATATAAATAAAGAAAGAAAACAATTGTTTGAGAAAATCAAAAATTTTCATAATCAGCCAATTTTGTAATGTCTTGCTCAATGAATGGTGCACGATATCAGCAATTGTTCAAAATATATTGACGCGCTCAGCAAGGATCATGTTCAGATGATTTCTCCTATTCAAAGGACGACCTTTAATTCAAAAATAGATTATCTTTCTGCACCAGACTTTCTTTATAACTGCCACATCATCAATACTTCTTATTGCCTCGATTGAGCCTCCCTTGCCCCAACTCCTTGTAAGTATCTTGAACAAAATTTCACATTCTTCCTGCTATATCCTCTAAATCGAATCTTTTAGGTCGATTTCTTATTACAATATATGACACTAGTGCGAACTCAAATTAAATTAAATGCATTGTATTAGCCTATACATGTTAATACAGCTGTATTTTAAATATATCATAAACAATTTATTTAATTAGATTATCTTCAATTGATACATATCCAATGGAAATGTATAGGTCCACCGATCATGACCAATTAGGCTACCTGAATCAATAAATAAATCATGACATCAAAAAACGGGTGTGGAAATTTTTCATGACAGCGGCTGACAAATATGAGATCGCAACCCATCCCATCCCTGTTCGACAAACTTAGAACACAAATGTTCGTAAAGAAAAGAGCAATCTAACTATGATCGATTTGACCTGTTTAGGGTAACTCTTAATAGCCAGAAGCAGTCGCTGCATTAAAATATGCACATTATGACTCTGAACGTCATAACTCATGCTGATTAAGATGTACACACCTTGAAATATTTGCAAGATAGCCATCCTCAATCTCTCACCTTTTAAAACTTCACAAAACATTTGTCTCTCTTGTTGCTCATTAAAAGATGTACAGATACACATAAGTTTTATTATGGCCTATCTAATCGGTGAAGTATATGGTCTTAAACCCAAATATTTTTAGATCCAAACGAGCTGAAAACCATCTTTGATTTGCCTTTTAATGTTCACTAAGGTTCCAATTATACTTATTTCAAACAATTTTCTCAATGTGCATCATGCTCTAGATTGTGACGTTAACAAATTAACTTCCAATATGATAACTCTTAAAAATATACTTTTTTTCCAACCAGGCAAATTGGACATCGCTCATTTTCCATATG
>NC_052480.1:12939592-12962625 GCF_009730915.1 Dioscorea cayenensis subsp. rotundata | reverse complement strand
GTGAGTACCCCTGTGAGCTGGTCTAGTGAAAGTATACGCCCGTGTTGGAATTTTTGTATAGGTGTGTGAAACACTTAGAGAGCTTTCTCGTTTGGACAGAGAAGCGACTGGGGCGTGTGTCTGCCCCTGTGGGTTGAGCACACGGGCGTGGCTAATTTCCGCATGCCCGTGTGGATACTTTCAGATAGGTTTGTAGTGTTTTCCTGAGAGCACACAGGGGCATGCATCTGCCCCTGTGAAGCTCTCTTGTGGACTCACACTGGTGTGGGTAATTTGCACATGCCCGTATAGATATACAGAAATGTAAAAGCCGCAGGATTGCTTTCAAAATCCCTTCAGGTTTATTCATTCTTACACTCCCAATCAGTTAGAGAACATTCTCCGCTACTCTCCCGACCTCGCACCGACGATCTAGAGGTGTTTTACTTGAATTTTCTGGCGAATTTGAAGGTTCTCATCTTCAGCTGTTGGTAAACCCTCAATTCCTATTTTCATTGCCATAACTTGATTTTAATCAATTAAAATGATGAATATTGCTTTCGTTTGTATGTTTATAAGGTTTATGCATGCTTAGAACGAAGTTAGAAATAATAAAAAGGTGTATTTTTGGTTTAGTGAGGAGCGACTGTGTGGTTTTCACGCCTTGTGGATCCACACGGGCGTGTGGAAATTCCACACGACCATGTGGAATTCTGCAGAATTAATTTTTGAATGCTTTTAATTGGTTTTTATGTTTTAATTTTGAAGATATGACTCCTAGATTGAAAAAGCAAGATGGCAAGCGCCCTCGAGGGCTATCACTTGAGCCCGAACACATGGATTTCATGATTCCCTAGCACCTGGCTCGCTTTGTGAGGTTGTCGAGGCTATAATTTGGACAGACGCGTTTTCCCTGCATAGATGCATTGAGGGAGATACAGATGGCAGGTGATATGATGGAGAAGATAGAGGCGATGCTTGCTTTTGGCAATTGGGGACCGTTTATTGTGGATTAGAGACCCTATCATTCGCATATTGATGCTCGAGGTTTTAGCATAATTTGAGTTCGATCGTTCGTATTCCAGTTTTGACAATATAGGTGCTATACAGTTTTGAGCCCTCGGACAGTACCATAGCTTGAGCATGACTCAGTTTTTGATCTGGATGGAGCTATATGATGTTGCATACACAGATTATCCCGGGAGTTTGACGCTGCAATGCATATACATTGCGTTATGTGGACAGGGATAGTATGAGCCTGGGCTTTCTAAGGCCACTTGCCTCTCCTGGCTGAGCTACAGATACCTTCACACCGTTCTAAGAAGGTCAATTAATGGGTATGGTGATAGTACTGGTGTGCTCAGCTGACAGGAGCTGTTATACCTATACTCTATGGTACAGAGCACATTGATACACTTGGGACACATCCTCGCAAAGTATCTATGACATCAGAGACAGTGTTCCAGGATCAACACCTTCTTTTCTAGTCCCTACATCATGAGGCTAGTCGTCAGTATAGGTTTACTTGACGCGATCCGTGGGGCCGAATAGGTGACTATACCAGCTTCCCTGTGCATAAAGAAGATGAGATTGATGGGGATGGTTCGTAGGTGTCAGTCGGGAGGGTGTGCGTTCATTATACCTACACTTGAGATAGTATAGGGCAGAGATGACATAGTAGAGGTTCCTCGGGCCGCTCCCAAACAACTTCCAGAGCATACATAGACCGAGGAGACTCCTGCAGCATAGGATCTACGCAGTGTGAATGTTTTCTCCATCTGGAGCCTATGATCATTTTGAGAGGCTTGAGAGTGCTGTATGTGTATTTCGGACTGAGATTAGTGAGGTCCACGTGACATAGGCCGCGCAGCACGCTGAGGTTATGGCGCGTCTTGATGTCTTACAGCAGCTGCTTGAGCAAGACGCATCCTTGCCTTTCATCATGAAACCTCGGACTCCTCCAGCTCCACCATCATCGTCCTCTTCACCCGCAGCACTAGTACAACAGACACTAGATGACACCGACACTTGATTTTATTTTCCATTTCATTACGTTTGCATTTTATTTAAGACTTGTACACTGAGAAAGGATCTTCCATCTAAGTTTATGTTCTTTATTTTGTCTCGAGTTGTATCCATTGCTTTATCTTTTATATACTCGAGTTGTTTTTGATTATTGAGCTTCACTGAATCCCCTTTGTGTATGCATGCAGATGGTCTTTTCAGTATGGGAATTAAGAACTAGTCATGGACACGGCCAAGGTGTTTTTATACTTGGCCGTGTGTGCTTCACAACCCATTGGAACATCACTCCCAAGGATTTAGCTCCATCAAATGCAACACTAGGAGTCAGGGGAGTATTGTTCTGATTGCTTCTCCCACATATATTCTTGATTGGTATACATTATTAATGAGCTTATGACAAGGTCCCCTTGCGTATATCCCGCAGGCACGGTATTGTCGATGTAATAATCCCGGGTGAGCAGGTATCGAATCCAAAGGGAGTAGGGAATAAAAATACTTAATTTGATTCATAGCTATGTAAAAGATTAATGATGATGAGTGTGACAATGATTCAATTCTCAACAGTAAAAGCAACAAGTAAGAGAGCAAAAGTAAAGAAGGGGGTAAGGGAATAAATAAAGATGGGGTACCCGGATAATGCTCCATCTAGGATAATTGTTTCAAGTGCAAGAACCCTCTATTATGCTTCCTAATCAATGCAATGGTGAGTCATGGAAATCCTTAATTACATAGTCCCAAATCTAAGGTCAACTATGCCTAACTCTATACATGTCCCGCAGGAGAAATCGAACAATCTCAACACCTCGCACTCGCATAGAGTTGCAATGAGCTCTAGGGATTCCAAGTGATAAATCTCTTCCTAATTATAGACCTAACCCTTTGGTCCAGGTGAAAGGTCCCTAACCACAATTGAGCCCTAGATACTAAGATCACCTCAACGCTTCACACCATTGCACGCACAACTAAGCCCCACTGGAAGTTCATCCCTTAGCCCATTCACTCTATTATGGCCGCAAAGAACTCGAGGAACGGAGGTAGAATCTATCACGCCAGAGGGGAAAGGGGACGCTCCTGTACCTCTCGACTCACCCTCTCAACCTTCTCCAACCTAGCTTTGTCTAACGCTCGTGGTGTGTCACTCACTCACAAGGTCACCAACAAGAACTCTCAACCCTAGTGTCACTCTAGGGAAAATGTTCATAAAATCAAGTATTCAAGGTTGGAACTCACAATAAAGATCAATTTATTGAAAGCATAATAAAGAGGTTCTAAGAAACAAATACATCATAGGGTTCACAATACCCGAGTACCCACTAGGGGTTTAGCTCTCCATAGAGCTAAGTACAATCAAAGAAATAGAATGTAAAAGCAATGAATCCATAAAGAAACCCCCTCGATAGTCGTGTCGATGGTCTTGTGGAAAGTCCTCAACTCGTCGTCCAAGGATTCCCTCGTCCGGTATAGGATACGCCTCGCCGGAAGCTCCCTTACCAACCTTCTTCCTAAGGAATGATGATGTCAGAGCCGTAGAACCTCTCCAAAACCTTTGCCAATACCCCTCAAAACCCTAGCTGAAGACCTCTCTCAAGTTGGGGAAAAGATGGAGAAAAGAATACCAAAATCGGGGCTAAATCGCCTTTAAATAGGGCTGGAATCGGGCGACTACACGGGCGTGGATGCTCCACGCGCCTGCAGTGAATTTCCACACGGCCGTGGATAATTTCCACATGCCCGTGTGGATTCTCTGTTTCTGGTTTCTCGTCCGGCTGTGAGCAGTGATGCTACAACATATGCTACAGTGTTGCTACAGTGCTCTTCTACAGTATTCGGCCTGAATAGCTTCGCAATTCCATACTTTCATCGGGGTAACGCAACGGGCACACGTTCACATCGTGGATCACTTGCTTCTTCAATGGTGTACACATTGGTGGAGCTCTTGTTCTATGTGCATAAGTCGGAAGGCTCGAATGTGACTGCCTTTGTGCCCCTCCAAATGGATGTGCCCACTCGAATATGAGGAGGTTGGCACACACTCTAGCATCTCACACCTGACCTATGTGTTCGCGTTTGAACCTTAGCATGATTTCCTCCAAAATTGGTGCATTATGATCCACATTGGCCTATTTCCTCCATACTCGGCCTCACAACCTTACCTGCATAAAAGTAACATAAAAACACACATATTAGTGTAAAAACCCCAGAAAAGTAATGCTTAACATAAGGAATGAACTCTTCACATTCGTATCGCACAAGCACTTATCAAACTCCCCCACACTTAAGCTTTTGCTTGTCCTCAAGCAAACATTAAAACATTCTGTGCATTAATGAAGAAAATATTGAATGTGCTTGGCCTTAGGTTCACCAAGATATACTACGAAAGTATTCTACAATTAAGGAAAATTTCAACACTAAATACGAAAAAATCAATCCTCTAGCTAAAAACATGAATCAAAAAGGACAACAAACTCAAATTTAGTGTATGTGTGTGAACTCACTCAAAACAACACAAGGTGTACTCCTCAAAGTTCTAAGTGCAAGGGACTTATTTATCTACAAAAGTGACAACAATTTCAAAGATGGTAGTAGCTTCACACATACTCTAAGGTTTCCCTTTCCAAAGTGGCCGCTAAGGTGACTTTCACACTTTCGATGTTGTAGCTCTTTCTACCCGAGTGGTAGCTTTCACTCATCCTATGAGATAGCTCTTTCTCTCATTAGGGCATAACTAGTATCCGGCTTATGAGAGTAGCTTCATACTTCATAGGTGGTAGCTCTTTCCACATAACAAACACAAATAAACAATAAAACTATTTTGTTCCTTCTTTTCATTTTCATCATTTATTTATTATTATTATTTTTTTAGAATTTAGCACAAGAAAATAAACCTAACTAGTCCCTTTAACATCGAACATGAGTTTCCAATAGAGTTCAAAGAGTGAGTAGTGCACTAAGTGTAAATCGGGAAAAAATTCCTAAAAATTCCAGCAAGAACTAGAGCATGAAAACATTCAATGTTAACAATTATCCTAGACTTAAGAATACAATCATTGCAACTAAGGTGAACCGCCATTGGCTATGTGAGCATATATCAATCAAGAATAATAGAAAAGATGTGCGCATTATGAAACTCCCCCCACACTTAAGTTGTACATTGTCCATAATGTACACATGCAAGCTCACTCAAAATATATATATCATTCAAAAGCAAATGTGGGAGAAGCAATCAAAACAATACTCCCCTGACTCCTAGTGTTGCATTTGATGAAGCTAATTCCATGGAAGTAGTGTTCCGACGGGTTGAGAAGCTCACACGGCCAAGTGCCTCATCACCTTGGCCGTGCCCATGACTAAGTCTCAATTCCCTAGAAGACAAGACCATCTACACGCATACACGAGGGGGTTCAGTGAAGCTCAATAAAGACAAAATAACTCGAGTGTATATAAAAGATGAAGCAATGAATACAACTCGATGATGCGAAAAATGAAAATAAATTCAGAAGGAGAATCCTTTCTGAGTGAACAAGTCTAAAAACAAGAAAAATAAAATAAAATGCAAGAAAGTAAAGGAGAAGTCAAGTGTCGGTGCTGCTCTCAGGGTCCTGTGCTGCTGCTGCTGCTAGAGACGCACATGGTGTGCCCACCGGTTCTTGGGTCGAGGATGGTGTTGCTGGAGGAACTGAGGGGGCTTGAGGAGTCCTCGGCCGCAATACAAATGATGAGGCGACGTCTCGCTCTAAAATCTGCTGAAACACGTCGAAATGCGCCATGAACTCTGTGTACTGAGTAGCCTGCGTAGTCCTAATCTGGGCAACCTCAGCTCGGACCACCCCTATAGCATTCTCGAGCCTCTCAAAGTGATCATTGGCTCGAGATGGTGAAAACATACACACTAGGGGTGGCTCCTCTGCCACTGGAGGTGCCTCTGTCTCCATCGTTGATGGTTGAGGCTCGGGAGCGGGCTGAGATGCTCCGGCTTCATCACCCTCATCTCCGGCTATCTCCGGAGCTGGTAGTACTAAAGCAAAAACCCCTGTCCGAACCCTGCGAACCATGCCCATCAACCGCATCGTCTCTAGACTTAGGGGAGCAGGTACACTCGTCTTCTTGGCCCCGTGAATCGAATCCAAGAGACCCATGCCCAGCACTAATCACGTAATGTAGGGGCCCGAGAAGATCGCTCCCAGTCTAGCATAGTGTCCTTGATGTCTGATGTACTCTGCCAGGATGTGCCCTAAGTGAATCGGTATGCGCTGTACCATCGAGTACAAGTACAGTAGCTCCTGACGGCTCAGGACACCAGTGCTATCACCACGGCCATTCACTGATCTACTCATAATGGCATGCAAGTATCTATATGCAGGTCAGGAAAGGCACCTGGCCTTGGACACCCCCGGCTCGTACTGACCTTGACCACATAACACTCTGTAAGCTCTATGCGGGGTCAAGGTTCCAAGCTAATCAGTCGATAACTGCGCATATTCCTCTGTATCTGTGAATGCCTCCTCGTACAAGCCAAGTAGTACTAAAAACTGCATAATGCTCAAGCTATGGTGGTGTCCAAATACTCTGAACTGAATGGTGTCCACACTGTCAAAGCTCGCATACGATCTATCAAACTCGAATAATGATATCACCTCCAGTGCAAACTCTCGCAGCAACTGTCGCCAACCACCTTCTGAAATGAGTTCCTTGATCTCATCAGTAAACTCATCTCCCAGCTGCAGATCTCGCAATATAGTCGTGTCTAAGAATCGAGTCTACCCAAAATGGAGCCTTGACAGGTGCTCATAGCGAACCTGATGCTTTGGAATTTCAAACCGCATGACCTCGGGCTCAAGAGATGACTCACGTGGTCTCTTATCAGCTTGCTTCTTTGACCTAGGTGCCATAATCTGCAAGATTTAAACGAAATTGATCAATAAAGTTGATAAACCAATGCTGCAGAAATCCACACGGTCATGTGGAATTTTTGCACACCCGTGTGGATCCACGGGGCGTGAGAACCGCACGGCCACGCTTCAACAATCCAAAAATACAACTTAATAGTACTTCTAACTACATTCTAAACATAAATCATCTTTCCAATTAAATAAACGAAGCATTATTAACCAGGTTAATCGATAGAAACCATGAATTGGCCAGGAAGATGATAAAAAAAAACTTACCGACGCGATGGAGTGAGAAAGTGAAGAACCGGTCAGAAAACTTCACTAAAATCCCACCAAATTAGCACTCTGAACTCGAAGAATACTGTGAGAGTGTTTTTAGGCGAATTGAAGTCATGAAGAGGGAGAGGAACTATCCTCTTTTAAACAGAGCCCACGACTTTTGGTGTTCTGTGCATCCACACGGGCCATGTGGAAATTCCCCACGCCCGTGCGCCTCACTTCAACAGCAATACAGGGGCGTACGCACAACCCTGTGCTCTTTTGGGAAAACGCTCCTTTGACTTTGACTTCTCTCGCACGGGCGTGCAAAAAATACCTACGCCCATGCCACCAACCCACAGAGGCAGCCGCATGCCCCCTATGGCTTCCCTGTACATCTGAGAAAAACATTAAGTGTTTCACACGCCCGTGCGGAAATTCCCCACGGGCGTGTACATTCACATGCCAAACTCACAGGGGCAGCCGCATGCCTCTGTGTCTTTTCGGGATGGAGAGAACTCCTCTGCAGAGTTTCACACGGGCATGCGGAAATTACCCACGCCCATGCGTGGTTCACAAGGTCGCTCACAGTGGCGAGTCCACGCCCCTGTGTGCTCTAGTGAAAATCTGCCCAACTCTGTAGGAATTCACACGGCCGTGCGGAAATTACCCACGGGCGTGTGACAATCGCATGGTCATTCACAGGTGTAGCTGCACACCCCTGTGCCTTCTCTGGATGAGCTCATACTGCAACCCCCACGGGGGTGTGGAAATTCCACACGCCCGTGTGTTTTCTCTGCATGACTTACAAAAATCCGCAGGATCTGCAGAAAATTTCTGAACATGTTTACACACTCAGAGCTTACCCTATTATGCAAATTTTACCAGTGAAAAATATGAAATAAAGCTCAAACGACCAAACTTTCGCCAATTCCTCATAAAACACAGGATGAATTTAAAAAATTCACAACAAAATCACAGCACAAGCATCTAAAAATTATGACACCAACACTTAACAATTTATTCATGCAAACAAACTAAACTAAAAGATAAGAAAACAGTAAACAATTGGGTTGCCTCCTAAGAAGTGCTTGTTTAAGGTCACTTAGCTTGACGTAACTTGTCTTACATCACGGGGGTTCATGAATGAAAGTCGCCCTCTTACACATGGCTTGGAAATATGATGTGCAAAGTCTCTTGAGGGTAGAGTGTGTATTATCGGGCTTCGGACCACCTATCAATGGTTCATCCAACATTTTTGGCTCATGTACGTCTCCAACAGCCTTGGAGTGTTTTCGATGGCGTCTCCTAGCCCTCTTCATTTTCCGGAGCACCTTCTTCAATATCCCCGGGGTAGATGTTACTTCTTCAGTCAACCCAAGCATCATTACTTCTTCATTGCTCTCCTCTTGGTCGAACAAACCTTCATATGGATCCGGGTTGAATATTTCCTGCATGTATTCATCAATAAGCTCATTAGTAGTGTCTACAAAATAAAAAGTGTCATCAAAATCGAGAGAATGCCGCATGGCTTCAGCAAGGCGGTAAGTGAGTTTGTCATCTCCAAGTATCAAGGGTACATCTCCATGTCAATTAATGCTTTGGAATTCCGCAAGAACGGTCTCCCAAGTATCAAGGGTACATCTGCATCCTCATCGACGTCTAGCACTACAAAATCAATGGGAAAAATGTACTTGTCCACCTTGACAAGCACGTCTTCAATGATACCTCTCGGATGTCGCACTGTTCGGTCCGGCAATTGTAAAGTCATCCGAGTAGGCCTAGTCTCTCCTAAGCCTAGCTTTTGGAAGAAAGTGTATGGCATGACGTTGATACTTGACGTTGAAGCTTCCCGGGCCTTTCTTCTTGTTCGACATGTTCTTTTGAAGCACCGCCGAGCATGATGCATCTAGCACCACTGAAGCACTCTCCTCCAACTTCCTCTTGTTAGTCAACAAGTCTTTCAGGAACTTTGCATACTTAGGCATTTGAGCAAATGCCTCTACAAAAGGAATATTGATGTGGAGTTGCTTGAATAAACTCAGGAACTTGTTATACTGTTCATCCCCTTGGTCATTCTTCAATCTAGAGGGATAAGGGATTCTTGGCTTGAAAGGTGGGGATGCCACCTCTTTCTCTTTCTTTGCTCCCTCCTCAACCTCTACAACCTCGGGTGCGTGTTCTTTCAGTTTCTCACTCGGAAGCCTCCCTTCAATCTCACGACCACTTCTCAAAGTGATCGCCTTCACATGTTCTCTAGGGTTGGTTTCCGTATTGCTTGGTAAACTTCCATGTGGCCCTTCAGAGAGAGACTTCACAATTTGCGCCACCTGATTTTCAAGGTTGTGCAAAGAGGCGGTGAGGTTGTCGATGAGCGATCCATGAAGTACACGGAGTCGTCAGTGCATACCTCTCGTCTGCGAGCACGAGAGGGTCGTGATTCCCCTGGGCCCAAGGAGCTACTATTACTTCCCTTTCGCTCTATTTCCTAGCCTAACACTCGAAAGATGAATAGTAATTATAAAAAGAGAAAGAATTAACTACAATGAAATCCGGGGTACTACTACACACAATACTGAACTCAAGGGAGAATCAAACAGATGAAGGGAGTGATTTGGACAACGAATCCCCCTAGGGTTGTGATAAGTGCTTGAGTAGTGGGTCCTCAAGACGCCCGAAGCTTCCATCAAGGCCATCGCTCATATATAGGGGGTTTATTTCTATGGTTTTAATGTACTTTTCATTCATTGATGGTGTGTTTTGTATGTTGCTCCATGGAGGGCTAAAACCCTAGAGAGGGTATTTGGGCTTGTGAACCCTAGGATTCTCATCTTTTGTGGATTTGCTTTTGTGTTTCTATTTAATCCGAGTTTGATTAAGTTTCATTCTTGATTGTTTAATGCTTGCTTGCCTTATTGATCTTATGTTTATTTGGTTTAGCATGATTTGTTGCCTTGGTGGGAGAGATCTCCTTTAGGGAAGTTAGAACCTCAAGATTGAAGAGAGTTGAGAGGCGTGAGTCATTTGAGACAGTTGAAGTGTCCTCCTTTCCTCCGATTGGTGTACTTTCTATCTCCATTCCCTAAGCTCTATGCAACCATATTTGGTGGAGGCGGAGATTGCTCGATCTCTCCACCGACCTTGTAGGGGGTTAGGATCCTTCACGGAATTAGGGTTGGATCAATCTTTTAGGAATTGGATACACGCTTTTGGAATCCCTAGAGTGTTTTACGTGTCATATGTGGTGCGAGGTGTCGTAGATTGAGCGATTTCTCCACCGACCTCAGAGGGGGACTAGTATCGGTGATCTAGAGATAGACCCGATCATGTTTGGATTTCCACGCACTTTAACTTACTCATCATAGAAACACTTTGCTTATCCAAGCATCCCACACCGAATCCTCGTAAGCATGCCCCGAATAATTCCACTTTTACTAATTGGAGATTCTCCTTCCATTTTACCCTCTTGCATATTCGCCTCCTGTTCATCTCTTTCATGACATTAGATCACCACACTATCCCATTATCATTAGGCTAGACAGCAGAAGAAGTTAGTACTAGTAGCCCTGCCTCGCGGATTCGACCTCACCCGACTCACTCGGTATTTATTACTTCGACACCTGCACTTATGCTGACATACACATGCATATTCGGACGTGTTAAGTTTTTGCGCGCTGTCGGGAGCAGTGGATATTAGGAACGCTTAGGACTTTGTTGCTCTAGCCACTTATCTTTTTCTTTATTTTGTCTATTCCACACTTTCTTTTTCTTCCATCATTCTCATCGATTTTATTTTGTATCTATTTCACTCTATCTTCTTCCTGCCTCTTCTATTTTGTTTTATTTTTGTCTTATTTACTTTTCCCTTGCATGGAACTTGAAATGATGATTAATCCGAGTTTGTAGAATTATATTTTCAGTGTTGATGTTCTCACTTGAAAAATCGATCAATTTATCAATGTTCATCAACAACACAATCCATATCGCATCAACTATCATCCAAATCAAAGGAGCTACCAAACCTCTTATGGGATATTGATGGACGTAAACAATGGAAGCACCTCAACAAGAACTTCAATGGGATGAGAAAGTTGAAGAAGATGTACTTCGGTTGGAAAAGTGTGTTACCAAGATTTATCGAAGCAACCGATGCCTCGCTTCTCCAAAAATATTGAGGCTACATTGTTGTCATGATGTTCCATCAAAAACATTGAGTATCAATTAGAGAGATCTTGGACATGCTTGCTAAGGAAAAAGAAGAATTTGAACAAGCAAGGCAAGTATCTCCGGACATGATGAGGCCATGAACAACATGGAAGAAATTTGGCAAATTGAGTACTATCAGAGTAAAAATGAAAAGCAAGAAATTGAATATCAATTTGAAATTTTGGATTGTGTGACTGAAGATTGTGCTTGTGAGAGAGAAAATTTTGAAGGATTTGCTAGTGTCATGCTCCTCTCAAGTTGAAAAATACATTAGAAGAAGCAAACCCCTAAGGTTATGGAACAAGCATCTTTCTTTGGGATTGATCAACCCTTACAATGCAAGAGAGAGGTTTTGGGAAGGGAAGAAGATGTGGGTAGGAGATGTTTGTCATCCAATGACCCACCTGCGTGCTAATCTTGGACACCCCTAACCCAAATTGTTTCCTGGAGGCCAAAAGTAAGATGGTTGGATTCTCCAATTAATATTCCACCCCGACAACTAGATTCTTGGTTTAAAGGAAGTAGCTATGCAAATGTCTAGTCGGGAGGAACACACTCTTTTCAAGCCTCCATAAGGTAAGTGAACAGGTACGTCAAGCTTTAGTGACGTAAAAACAAGCGCTTCTTGGGAGGCAACCCAAGTTTTTAATTGTTTTCTAGCTTAGATTTTTATTTCATCAAGAATAAAATCATGAGTGTGCGCTTTGTTAAATTTTTATTGGTGTTGAGTTCTTCATGAAGATTTTTGGTGTTTTAGTTTAAAAATCGTATGTGTGTGGTATGGTTTAGGATGATATTCATGTTTTTTTAGCTGGGAAATTGGACTCACTTCATGTAAAATATCTCTATGGATGTGTTTCAGCAGAAATCTCAGCAGCTCACGCGGCGCGCAGTGGAATTTCCACGCCTGCATACACTCCACGCCCCCATGTGGAGTTTTCACACCCCTCATGTGGGTAAATTGACGAAGAAGACCACTATTCATCATTTTCATTCACACGTCCCTTCATCTTTCTCACACACCCACACTCCCAAACATTTTTCCTTGGTCATTAAAAGGTTTAGAAGGGTTTTACCGGCCATTTAATCATACTTTTATTCCTCAATTCACACCGTGAGCTCTCATTTTTCTAACCTTCTCCATGCCTCCATTTTTCGAAATTTTATGTGATATCTTAGTTCTTATGCATTGTTCTTCATGGAAATCATCTTAATATGCTTGAGAATACTTTTATAAGAGTTTTGAGCTGCTGGGTCGTCATGGCATTTTTGCCCATAACCCAGCTCCCACGCCGTCAGTCAGGAGATGCCCACGCCGACCGCTGCGGCTGAAAAATGCCTCAGGAAAACCCACGCGAAGATGGAAAATCCACGCCACCGCTGCGGATCCATGCGGTGCGGATTTTTCACGACCGCTGCGGCCGCCAGTCAGGGATTGGCCACACGGGCGGTGGATTTTCCACGCGCCTGTGATTTTCGCACTTTGCCATTTCATGTAAATTTGCATTTCTTTTGGCGCTTTTGAAGGTATGCCACCAAGGACCGAAAAGTTTTTGATTGTATACGATTAACCTTGGATGGGAACATTCTTTTGCACACTCGGCAACACTGTAAGATGACGCTCGATGCTTGAGGCATCCCACTGCATGATTCTTTAGTTTCTTTACTTTTCGTTTTCATAGTTTTTTTATTTTATCTTTTTAGAGTTTAGTTAACTTTTGTGTTTTGTTCTGCTTTGTGCGAGTTTGTGCTTCATGTGTTCACCTATAAGAACTCGTATATCTTTTCTATTTTTGTTGAGCTTCAATCGAACCCCTTGTTCATGTGCGCATAGCCTTGAGAGTGATGTTGATGGTGTTTTAGCTCATAGACATGATCATGTGATATTGTTACATGGTCATGTGAGCTTCACAACCCGATGAACACATACACCCATGAGTTAGGCTTCACCAAATGAAGAATGTGGAGTTCGTGGGAGTCCTATTTTTAATTGCATTCCACACACATTATGCTTCCATTGTTATTATTTTTATTGTAAGTCTGCATGCGACATTGAGGACAATGTACATCTTAAGTGTGGGGGAGGGTTCACCTTTTATACATAGACTTTTGACTTGTGTTTTCATGAGCATGCTCTTGTTGCCAATGAAGGTTCACCTTTAGAGTTAAGAGTTTAATTCCTAGTTTTTGGAGGTTATAAACATGGATTTTATCATGCTATAGTTTTCATCCAATTTTTATTGAATATTTTTCTCCCATTGCTCTTTTGTGCACTTTTTCTCTCATTAGGACCTATGAAGACTCTAGTTCATTATGTTTGGGACTTTAGTGTGCTAGTTTTTATTTGAAAAGATCATCGAGGAAAAATCAGAAAAATCAGAAAAATTAAGAAATGGAAATTGTTTGTTGTTTGTACATAGGTGGAAAGAGCTACCACCCATGATGTATGTAGCTACCTCATAAGTCGGATAATTGTTATGCCCTAATGAGAAAAAGAGCTACCTCATGGGATGTGAAAGCTACCATCATCGGTGAGAAAGAGCTACCACCTCAAAGTGTGAAAGCCACTCGGGAGGCATCTCTGGGAAAGGGCTACCTTAGAGGTTGTGAAGCTACTACCTATTCTTTTCTGCTTTTTAAATAAGTCCAATGTTAATAAGAACTTGGTAGTGGACATAGTGTTAAGACATGAGTTGAGTTTTTTCACACACACACCAATCGGATTTTTATCACATTCATTTTTGATTGGATTGTTTTGTTAGAGCATTGATTGTTTTGTCTAGTGTTTGATTCTTCCATGACCGAGAATTTTATTATTGTACTCATTTGGTGAACCTAAGGCCATGCACTCTCTTTCTTTCCATAGGTATATTGTTTAATTTTGCTTGAGGACAAGCAAAGACTTAAGTGTGGGGGAGTTTGATAAGTGCTTGAGTAGACATATATATATATGTTTTTACATGCATCGAGTATCATTTTTACTGTGGTTTAGTGTCTCATATTGTGTATTTGGTGTTCTTTTATGCATATAGGTTGTGAATGCCTTGAAGAGTAAAAAGGAAGCAAAGATAGGCTATAAAGACACAATGTTGGGAGTTCTTGTTCAATCTCAAGGACCAAGACACGAGAGCAAAGCTCAAAAAACATGGAGATGTGTGCCAACTTCCAAGAAGATTCAAGTCAATTCACTAGTTGGAAGGGGCACAAAACGGCAGCCACATCTTCATGTTCCTTCTTTTGGTGAAGATTGCAAGACCTCTCAAAGATACATCGATGAAGAAAAGTTTTTATAGCCTACCACATGGACGTGCGCTCGGACATGTGGCCCTCAAGAGAAGAGTGTTTGGACCAAGCTTCGTGAAAAAGTACCAGAGAAATCTTATCATCAGCAACTTTCACTACACAAAGACCGTAGCAAACCACTGCTCACGCGTCGAGTGGAAATTCAGCTGCGTCTGCGAGGCCTTGTAGCTCACGCCGTGGCGCTGCGGAAAATCCACACAGGCGCGTGAGGGCACGTGACGTGACGCGATCTAAAAGCCTATAACAGCTGCTTGCGCTCTATTCTTTCTTATCTTTGTGCGGTTCTTGAGGGGTGAGACGGCTAGGGTTTGGGAGAGGAGGTATTTGCTGCTTTGGAGGCGCTTCGTCACCAATTTTGATTGATTCCTCCTCCGCCACAGCATCAAGGAAGCCACCTGTGAATCTAGCTTCGAGTGGTTCCTTCAAGACGCTCAAGCTTCCATCAAGGCCACCGCTCATATAAGGGGTTTATTTCTATGGTTTTTAATGTACTTTTCATTCATTGATGGTGTGTTTTGTATGTTGCTCCATGGAGGGCTAAAACCCTAGAGGGTATTTGGGCTTGTGAATCCTAGGGATTCTCATCTTTTGTGGATTTGCTTTGTGTTTCTATTTAATCCGAGTTTGATTAAGTTTCATTCTTGATTGTTTAATGCTTGCTTGCCTTATTGATCTTATGGTTATTTGGTTTGCATGATTTGTTGCCTTGGTGAGAGAGATCTCCATTAGGCTTAGAACCCTCAAGATTGAAGAGGGTTGAGGGAGTGAGTCATGAGACAGTGAAGTGTCCCCTTCCCTCCGATTTGTGTATTCTATCTCCATCTCAAGCTCTATGCAACCATATTTGGTGGGAGGCAGAGATTGCTCGATTTCTCCACGACCTTGTAGGGGGTTAGGATCCTTCGCCGGAATTAGGTTGGACTCAATATTTAGAATTGGATGACACGCTTGAATCCCTAGAGTGCTTTATGGTCATATGTGGTGTGAGGTGTTGAGATTGAGCGATTTCTCCACCGGGACATCTGAGGGGATCTAGTATCGGTGATCTAGAGATAGACCCGATTATGTTTTGGATTTCCACGACTTAATCCTTACTCATCATAGAAACACTTTTTCTTATCCGCACCTAATACTCAATCCTCGGGGAGTATTGTCCGAATACTCCCTACACTTTTTACCGATTGAGATTCTCCTTCCATTTTACCCTTGCATATTCGCCTCCGTGTTCATCTCTTCAAGACATTAGATCACCACACTATCCCATTATCATTAGGCTAGATAGCGTAGAAGAAGTCTAGTACTAGTAGCCCTGCTCGCTCGTGGATCTCGACTCACCCGACCACCGGGTATTTATTACTTCGACACCCTTGCTCTTGCGGTACACACACACATATTCGGACGTGTCAACCCCCATGGGCTCGCAGAGCGCTCACCCGGGCGTGTGGAAATCCCACACGCCCGTGTTTTTCTCTCGATGACTTAGAAAAAAATCTGCAGTGCTCGCGGAATATTTTCGAACATGTTTGCACACTCAGAGTCTGCCCTATTATGCAAATTTTACAGTGAAGAACACGAAATAGAACCCAAACGACCAAACCTCGCCAATTCCTCATAAAATACACGATGAATTTTAAACAAAACCCACAACAAAATCGCAGCACGGCATCTAAAAATTAAGACACCAACACTTAATAATATATTCATACAAACAAACTAAACTAAAAGATAAGAAAACAGTAAACACTTGGGTTGCCTCCCAAGAAGCGCTTGTTTAACGTCACTAAGCTTGACGTACCTTGCTTACCTCACGGGGGTTCATGAATGAAGGTTGCCCTCTTACCCATAACTTGAAAGCATGATGAGCAAAGTCTCTTGAGGGTAGAGGATGTACTATCGGGCTTCGGACCACCTAACAATTGTTCATTCAACCTTCTTGGTTCTTGTCCGTCTCCAACAGTCTTGGAGTATTTCTGATGGCGTCTCCTAGCCCTCTTCATTTTCCGGAGCACCTTCTTCAATATCCCCGGGTAGATGTTACCTCCTCAGTCAACCCAAGCATCATTACTTCTTCATTGCTCTCCTCTTGGTCGAACAAACCTTCATATGGATCCGGGTTGAACATTTCCTGCATGTATTCATCAACAAGCTCATCAGTAGTGTCTAGGAAATACAAAGTGCCATTGAAATTAAGAGAATGCCGCATTGCTTCAGCAAGGCGGTAAGTGAGTTTGTCATCTCCAACTCTCAATGTGAGCTCTCCGCCGTCCATGTCAATCAATGCTTTGAAGGTCCGCAAGAACGGTCTCCCAAGTATCAAGGGTACATCCGCATCCATATCGACATCTAGCACTACAAAGTCAACCAGAAAAATGTACTTGTCCACCTTGACAAGCACGTCTTCAATGATACCTCTCAGATGTCGTACCGTTCGGTCCGCCAATTGTAAAGTCATCCGAGTAGGCCTAGGCTCTCCCAAGCCTAGCTTTTGAAAAAAAGTGTATGGCATGACATTGATACTTGCCCCTGAATCCGCCAGTGCCATTTCTTCACCTAAGTTGCCGATGTTACACGGAATGATGAAGCTTCCCGGGTCTTTCTTCTTGTTCGGCATGTTCTTTTGCAGCACCGCTGAGCATGAAGCATCTAGCACCACTGAAGCACTCTCCTCCAACTTCCTCTTGTTGGTCAACAAGTCTTTAAGGAACTTCGCATACTTAGATATTTGAGCTAATGCCTCTATAAAAGGAATGTTGATGTGGAGTTGCTTGAATAAACTCAGGAACTTCTTATACTGTTCATCCCCTTGGTCATTTTTCAATCTAGAGGGATAAGGGATTCTTGGCTTGAAAGGTGGGGATGCCACCTCTTTCTCTTTCTTCGCTCCCTCCTCAACCTCTACAACCTCAGGTGCGTGTTCTTTCGGCTTCTCACTCGGAAGCCTCCCTTCAACCTCACGACCACTTCTTAAAGTGATCACCTTCACATGTTCTCTAGGGTTGGTTTCCGTATTGCTTGGTAAACTTCCATGTGGCCTTTCGGAAAGAGACTTCGCAATTTGCCCCACCTGATTTTCAAGGTTGTGCAAAGAAGCGGTGTGGTTGCGAAGTGTAGCCTCGACTGATTCAAACCGTGTATTTGCAGATTGAACAAATCTAGCCAAGTGCTTCTCTAAATCCATCATTCGGGTTTCCAAGCCTGAAATTCTGTTTTCCACTTGAGATGCTTGTTGTTGTTGGAAACCCGGTGGCCCCATGGCCTTTTGTTGTCCTTGGTTACTCCATGAAAAGTTGGGATGATTCTTCCAACCTGAATTGTAAGTATTGCTATATGGGTTCCCTTGAGATCTCATGCCATTACCTACAAAGTCAACATTTTCCACTGAAGAAACATCACCAAAAGAGATCGGGCAATCGAAGGGAGCATATCCTCCACCACAACCGGTGCAATTGGTCACGGCCGCAACTCTATTCGAAGCTATGAGATCTAGCTTCTTACTCAGACTCTCTACTTGTGCTGCCAATGAGGTCACTGCATCGATTTCATGGATACCAGCCACCTTTTTCTTCTCCCTAGCATTCCATTGTTAACTATTTAACCCTATTTCCTCAATTAATTGACGAGCTTCATTGGGGGTTTTGCTACCTAAGGTACCTCCTGCTGCCGCATCCAAGAGTTGCCTTGTACTCGGGTTCAAACCATTGTAAAAGGTTTGAATAATCATCCACTCTGGGAATCCGTGTTGCGGACACTTTCTCAGGAGCTCCTTGAACCTTTCCCATGTCTCGAATAGAGACTCCAATTCCAACTGAACAAAGGACGAGATCTCATTCCTAAGCTTTGCTGATTTTTCGGGAGGGAAATAATGGGCTAGAAAAGCTTCTACCATCTCCTTCCATGTAGTGATTGATGCTCTGGGTAATGAGTGTAGCCATCTGCTTCGCTTTTCCCCTTCAAGGAAAATGGGAAGGCTCTCAATTTGATGGCATCATCCGTAACCCCATTTATCTTCGAAAGATGTCGCACACCCTCGAGAAAGCTCTCTATATGACTATTTGGATCCCTCATCGGCCAAACCATTGAATTGTGCAGTGCATGAAAGATATGGATGAATGCCGACTTTAGCTCGAAGTTCGAAGTCAGAATCGGAGGACGCACAATACTCGATTAAGTCCCCCAACACCGAAGGTCCGGCATAGTTTCGGATAGTGTTCACTGTTGCTCATTCTCGTCTCGCCTTGTTTTTCGATTCCTCTCCTTCCAAATCACCGAATTATGCTCGTTTCTTCCACAAGTTCTTTCCCTTTTCTTCTAAGTGTATCGCTCAAGCTCGGGATCTCCTTCAATCAATATTGATGGATTCCCCCGAGTCATAACACGGAGCTCGCACTAAAAAGAAAGAAAAAAAGAAAATCAGAACGATGATAGAATAAGAAGACGTGAAATAGAATGTGTGGTGAAATAGCTAAGAAAACAAAGTGCAAAGTATCTCTAAACGCCTACTCCCCGGCAACGGCGCCAAAAACTTGACAAGGTCCCCTTGCGCATATCCCGCAAGTGCACGGGTTTGTCGAAGTAATAATCCCGGGTGAGTGGGGTCGAATCCACAGGGAGTAGGGAGTAAAAACACTTAATTTGATTCTTAGCTATGTGAAAAATCAATAATAAGGAGTGTGATAATGATTCAATTCTCAACAATAAAAGCAACAAGAAAGAGAGCAAAAATAAAGAAGGGGGTAAGGCAGTCGATAAAGATGGGGTACCCGGATAATGCTCCACCAACGATAATTGTTTCAAGTGCAAGAACCCTCTATTATGCTTCCTAATCAATGCAATAGTGAGTCGTGGAAATCCTTAATTACATAGTTCCAAATCTAAGCTCAACTATGCCTAACTCTATACATGTCCCGGAGGAGAAATCGAACAATCTCAACACCTCGCACTCGCATAGAGTTGCAATGAGCTCTAGGGATTCCAAGTGATAAATCTCTTCCTTATAATAGACCTAACCCTTTGGTCCAGGTGGAAGGTCCCTAACCACAATTGAGCCCTAGATACTAAGATCACCTCAACGTTTCACTCCGTTGCACGCGCAACTAACCCCCAGCGGAAGTTCATCCCTTAGACCATTCACCCTATTATGGCCGCAAAGAACTCGAGGAACGGAGGTAGAATCAATCACGCCGGAGGGGAAAGAGGACGCTCCTATATCTCTCGACTCACCCTCTCAACCCTCTCCAACCTAGCTTTGTCTAACACTCGTGGTATGTCACTCACTCACAAGGTTACCAACCAGAACTCTCAACTCTAGTGTCACTCTAAGGGAAATGTTCATACAATCAAGCATTCAAGGTTGGAACTCACAATAAACATCAATTTATTGAAAGCATAATAAAGAGGTTCAAAGAAACAAATACATCCTAGGGTTCACAATACCCGAGTACCCACTAGGGGTTTAGCTCTCCATGGAACTAAGTACAATCAAAGAAATAGAATGTAAAAGCAATGAATCCATAAAGAAACCCCCTCGATAGTCATGTCGATGGTCTTGTGGAGAGTCCTCTACTCGTCGCAAGGGATCCTTTGTCCGGCTAGGATACACCTCGCCGGATCGATGCCGACGAAAGCTCTCCCAATAACCTTCTTCCAAACGACGCGCGATGTCAGAGCCATAGAACCTCTCCAAAAACCTAGCCAATACCCCTCGAAAACCCCTAGCCAAGCCCTCTCTGCAAGTTGGGGAAAAGATGGAGAAAAGAATACCAAAAATCGGGTCGAATCGGGCTTTTAAATAGGGTCGAATCGAGGCGACTCCACGCGGGCGTGGATGCTCCACGCGCCTCGCGAATTTCCACACGGCCGTGATAATTTCCACACGCCCGTGTGGATTCTCTCGCTTCTCGGTTTCTCGGTCGGTGTGAGCAAGTCTCGCCTACATACACTCGTCCTCGTTGCTACGATGCTCGCACTAAAGATTCAGCTGAATAGCTTCCCAATTCCATACTTTCATCGGGGTTCTCTCTCACCCAACAGTTTGCCTTCACATGTCCAAATTTCTTACAGTGAAAGAACTGTATATTGCTTCGGTCTTCATGGCCTCTTCCTCTACCTCTTCCACTTGATCTTCCTCTACCTCGACCAAAATATCTTCCCTCGACCTCTGCCTTCCCCTTGAAAACCTCCAAAGTTTGAACTTGAGCCTTTGTTGTAATGAGAGCCAACAGTATCACCTTTCACATGCAAAGCCTTTTCTCCTAGCTTTACAAGTCCCCTATTCACCACGGATCTCATGAGCCCCGAAGAGACCCACTTAACCCGATCCAAGCGAGGTTTGGTGATGTCCTTCGATTCCCTCAATTGCAACGCACTCTGAGTCAAACTTTGGACGCAAGCTTCCGAGTACTTTTGGCTACCACTTCTTCTTCAACCGAGCTTATACCCAAGCCCGCTGAATCGGTTCACAATGAACACCACTCTTGAACAATAATCCCAATGCTTTCATTCTCTTCCATCTGGAGCACCTCAAAGTTTTGTCTGAGTGATTGCTTCCTCACTAAAGCTATCTTGGTGGTTCCATGGTACTGCTTCTAAATCATAACCCAAGATGCATGAGCCATCTCTACCTTCGCGATTTGGTCAAGAATTGGCTCGTCTACAACCTGTTGGATGATGCTCAAAGCCCTGCCATCTTTCTTCTTGTTTTCTCTATCCACTGCCTCATCCTTAGACTCAGATATCCCCTTTTCTACAAGGTCCCATAACTCCTGCGACCGGAACACCGTCTTCATGCGAAGGCTCCACCTTCCGTAGTCATGCCCTTTGAACACCAACACTGAGGGTTGTGAGAGAATGACAAGGTTATTGTTATCTCTAGCCATGATCTGAGGTCCAAGCTCTGATACCAGTTTGTTAGAGTTCAGTGATGAGGATAGATACTTGAACATAGGTTTTTTCCTAACCTATTTCTAGAAATGCCTGGGAAGAGAAAACATGCATAAACCTTTCAAAGAGAAGAACTTTTTCAAAAGATCTTTCTTTGAATGGCTATCTCAAACACCCATAGATATGTTCGACCACTAGCTTCATTACTATATTGATATAATACACAAAAGTGGAGACATAGAGAACACAACTACATGCTCTCCATACTTAACTAGAATCCAGCTCCATACTTCATATCATCTTTAACAGCATCCCACGGTCAGCTCGCCATCACTCCTTCAATCATCATCAACATATGGTAATGATAGAACAACATATACAAGTGTTAAATTTCAAAACAGATTTTGAAATTTTATTTATGAAAAAACAAAAGACCATACAAATGTATTTTAATAAGCTGAAGGGGTGGTGGTAAGAAAAATTATTTATAAGTTTGCCTGAATTATTTGCGGAAAAATTGTCATCTTTTGAAGACTCACAAAACTTTAGTGAAATAATCTTGCAAAATTAATTAATACTTTGTAAGCTTAGGAGCAAGGAAGAAAAATGAGAAAAGAAAGAGCATAAATGGTTGAGTAAGCTTATCTAGCCAATATTTTATAAAGGAAAAAAGAAATTATTCAATATAACCATTGCAAGAAGCCAGATCATTAAGAGAGAGATTGATGGCTCAAGCAAAGACTTCAATGTTTCACGAGTAAAAGACTTGGACAATTACAGAAAAATTGCAAATTTAAAAATGAAGAACATGGAATGGTGGAAGTGGATGAAGAAGAAACTCCCTTTTAAAACATGGCCATAAAGTGCATCAACAAGCAGATTATATATGATGAATAGTGCATCATCACATGAAAAAGAAGTGCTCTATAAATTAAATTTTTAGAAATTTGGAGAAGTGCTCCATGAAGTTTGAAGTTTGGAGAGAGAGTGCCCCATGAAGTTTGAACTCTAAAGAAAAGTGCTCCATGGATAGGTGAAGTTAATTGTTCACAACTTTGAATTAAAGGAGAATGTTGGAGAATAATTCTAAGTTGCAAACCTTCAATATCTTAGACTTCATCATAGTCAAATATTTTGTTTGATTTTTTAGATTTTGTTGTTTTTAAAATAGCAATTATAGATTTTCAATTGCTATGTATTGCACATTGAGATATTAATTGCCAATGAAGCCCATAATCAAAAATTCTATTTATGATACCCCTTATATTTTTCTATATTACTTTTGTTTTTCTTTCTCGATATTTCAATATGGTATCAAAGCTACATGATCTTGAGTGAATGTCAGCAAGGCCTTTTCTCCAAAGGTAAATCTTGTAGTTCTTAAACTGAATTAGCTAGGATCATGTTTTTCTTAATGTATAAATGTAGGATGCTTGTCTATATGTATAATATAAATAATTTCCTGCGAAGCAAAGTAGATCGATCTCATTTAGA
>NC_052480.1:12872649-12938592 GCF_009730915.1 Dioscorea cayenensis subsp. rotundata | reverse complement strand
GTCGAAAACTAGGGCTCGGCGCTGAAGAAGAAAAAGGCCTTCGTTTTGCGGGTAGGAGCTGTGTTTTAAAGAGAAGGGATACCATCACCCACGAGTCCAACCTTACAACCAAGGTTGTCAGACCCGGCCCGGGCAATGACGCCTGTCACTCAGGGGTCGGTCGATGGGTTCGACCGGTCGAGCAGGGGATGAAACTGAAGTCGATAATTAAATATAAAAAAATATTATAATAATTAATATTGAGCAGAATATAATATTAAACACATAATTATATTATAAAAAGCTCTACTCAAATTTGATATTTAAATCGATAAATGACCTTTATATACGATGAGAGTTTTCTAATTATGTCGATTTATTTTTACATTTTTAAATATTTACAAATTTAATATATTAATATATAATTATCGAACTTCTCGAGTGTTATTTATTTATTTATTTATTGGTTGATTTTTTGTTAAAATAAATAAGAAATTAATTCACTAATTCTTTATATCTCAATTGTGTTTTTTTATTTTATTTTTAAATTTTTCTTATATTTTTATTTAATTAGAATCCTTTGAATTTATATTTTTTTATAATAAAAATTACACCCATTTATTGTTTTTATTTTTCTTAATAAATTAAATTTTTAGAAAGTATTTACATAACACATTAATATATTTTATTTTTAAATATTAATTTTTGTTGGTATGTTTATGATATATATATGTATATATTGTAATTTTATTTATCGATTATAAATTATAAATTAATATTAATAAATATACACGATTTGTGGTTTCTAATGAGAAAATAATAATAAATTATTAAATATTGTAAAAATAAAATAAACATTGTGAGCCTGATTGACTCGTACGGGTCAATCGGCTCCCGATTGAACCGCCTGGTCACTCAGGTTAACACCGGGTTTTTTAATACCCGGGTCGATGGGAGTACCCGGCGCCACATGGCTGGCTCCGATTTTTCCAGTTGAACCGGCCGGGCCGGTCCGGGTCTGACAACCTTGCTTACAACTAACCTATTCCTATAACAATAAGCAAATAGGGGTTTTTTCACTTCCGTATACTCCACAAAATATTGTTCATTATGGTTATATTTATAAAATTGGAATAATTGTTGGGTTTTTTATTTTTTATTTTTAATTTATTTTACGGGCTCTTGGAAGTTTAACTGTTTATACTCTTCAATAAAAACCAGACACATATATATATATATATATATATATATATATATATATATATATGTGGGCTCCTTTCTTTCCATCCGGCCTTTGATTAAGATTGACCGGATAAAAAACATGGATCACAAATCAAATTTTAATATTTTGTAGACTTCAAGGGATTGTGGGTTCATGACTTCCATTAGGGGCAAACCCCTAATGTTAATTACCCTGGACATTGTCACAGGAACCTCCGATTAAGAAAATAAGTGTGAAGAAAGAAACAGATTCTGACAAATAAATTTTATTCATGAATTTATAGACTTCATTGAAAATACAAGAAGTTAGGAATTTAATCATCTTGACACAACAATAATTGTAGCCTTTTATCTCCTTCCGACTATTTCGCCAAAAATTGCGCTTTGACTTTTGTTGACTTTTGGTCTTCGTCAACGGTCGAAATATGCATCTTGAACATGACTTAGAAACTTATGAAGTTGTATCTTGGATATTTGGATTTGTATCTTGGACTTGATTTGGAACTTGATTTGATTCTTCATAAACTTCGGCCTTCAGTCTTGTGAAACATTTTTGCAACTTGTGAACTCTCCAACACTTTAACTTTGAGGTTGTTGAGCTCATTTGTTGATTTATTTGGAACTTGGAACTTGGAACTTGGAACTTGGACTTTGAACTTGCATCTTGGATTTGATTTGAAACTTGATTTGACTTTTCATTAGCTTCGGCTTTTATGCTTGTGAAGCTTTTTACAACTTGTGAACTCTTCAACTCTTCATCCTTGAGGTCGTTGAGCTCATTTGTTGATTTATTTGAAACTTGAAATTTGGACATTTGATCTTTTGTATCTTGAATTTGATTTGGAACTTCACTTGACTTTCCATAAGCTTCGGCTCTCGGGCTTGTGAAACTTTTGTGCAACTTATGAACTCCTCAACGCTTCAACTCTGAGGTTGTTGAGCTCGTTTATCTTGGATGTTTTGAGTTTGTCTTGAATTTGATCTGGACTTTAAGTTATAGATTCTCTGCATTGAGGAATCACAAATATGGTTTGGCTTTTCATGAACTTCGGCTTTTATGCTTGTGAAGCTTTTTACAACTTATGAACTCTTCAACTCTTCATCCTTGAGGTTGTTGGGTTCATTTGTTGAATTTGCATTCTTTGATTTGATTTGGAACTTCATTTGGAACTTCATTTGACTTTTCATAAGCTTTCGCCTTTTAGGGCTTGTGGAAACTTTTTGCAACTTGTGAACTCTTCAACACCTGTAATCTTGAGGTTGTTGAGCTCATCCGTCGATTCATCATTTTTTAATGCCTTGATTTTTGATTTTTTTCTTCTGTTTTTAGAATGCTTCGCTTTTGAAGGTCTTGAAATTTCTTTGTCACTCTAAAGAGAGTCAATGGCCTCAAAAAGGGTCCATGAGCTCAAAAAGAATTTTATGGGTTTTGAAATTTTTCATCCCTTCTAGTGAGTCAATGGCCTCAAACGAGTCCATGAGCTCAAAGAGAGTTTTTAAGGGTTTTTGGAATGTTTCATTACTCGAGAGAGTCAATGGCCTCAAACAGAGTCCATGAGCTCAAGAAGAGTTTTAAGGGTTTTGGAATTTTTCGTCACTCGAAAGAGAGTCAATGGCCTCAAACAAGGTCCATCAGCTCAAAGAGAGTTTTAAGGGTTTTGGAATTTTTTATCACTCCTAAAAGAGTTAATGGCCTCAAACAGGGTCCATTAGCTCAAAGAGATTTGTCATCACTCCAGAGAGAGTCAATGACCTCAAACCGGGTCCAAGAGCTCAAAGAGAGTTTTAAAAGGATCTTCAATAGCCCATCTGCTTCCGTGACTATTAAGAGGCAATGAAGAGGCCCTCCAAAAGAGAGCAGTCGACATGCATTAGACATCACGGTAAGCTTAAGGGGGTCTTGTGAAATTACCAAAACACCCCTCATCTTCGCTAAAAACCCTTTTTTTCTTCATTTCTTTTCTTTTTTTTTCTTTTTTTTTTGCATTTAGATCCTCTAACTTTTCATTTTTTTTCACATTTTATCAAATTTTGCCAATAAACCCCAAACTTTCATATTTTTATATTTTTCATGGATTTTGCAATTAAACCCTCGAGCTTTCATATTTTCACACATTTTCACATTTTTGCATATATGTCCTCAATTATTTCATCATTTTTTTTCATGGATTTTGCATAAAAGTCCAACTTTTCTACAAATGTATTTTTTTACCACAACCGAACCCTCTTTTTTTCTTCTTTCTTTGATTGAGAAAACATGCTGGCATGTGATACATAAAAGCATGCTACCACATCTACAATTAATCACTCACTTAATCAAGGAGTGCATGGTTCGTAAAAGCAATCCAAGGTGCGGGTCCTACCATGGCATGGATTAACATGGGAATGAATGAAGATTTTTTTTTTTTGTAAAATAAAACCCAAATATTTTTTATGGCATAGATGCAACTAGAACATGTATAAGTATATATATATTTTGGATGGAATTCTATAAGAACATCTACCTTTTTCAAGCTATAAGCACTTGACGAGCTTCTCAAGCATGCCTCGAGATTTGTGCTAGGGTTATGAACATCATTTTGCTTGCAGTGGTGGAGCAATTGATCTTTTTCTTCTTTTTTTTTGTTTAGGGAAACATTTTTTGATGAAGTCGATGATTTTTTTTTATGATCGAATGTTGTCTCTCGCTGTTGATCTTCTCACTGCCTCGGGGTGGTGATCAAGATCTGGGATCGGAGAAGAGAACCAGAAACAAAGCGTCTTGGATTCTGCCAGGGTGGTGACGGCAGCAAAAGCCATAATCACCACCACCACTAAGTTGTCCTCCATCTTGTCCTTGGCTTCCTCTAGCTCATTTCGTGGTAGTGTTTGGAGAGAAAAAAAAAAAGTGTGGGAGAGGAACTAATAGAACCGAAGGTGACCTCCTCAACCCCTTGGAATGAAGATCGGAACCTGGAATCAGAGAAAAGAGATAAAGACGAGGAAGAGTAAGATCTCCGATGACACCACGGCCATCACCACACCAATTCTCTTCGTCTTCTTCTCTTTCTTTCTCTTCTTCTTTCCTCTTCTCTTCCTTCTCAGTCTCTCCTTCCTCTCTTATTTTTTTTTCTGTCTTTCTTCTTTTTTCTCCCTCCCCTTTTTTCTCTCAGTCTTTTTTTCTGTTTTACCAAATCGCCAACTCCCCGTCATACGGGAGAGATTTTTTTTTTTCAAACTTTTTCTTCAAATTTCAAATTTTTGTTTCAAAATATCTTCCTTATCCACTTTTTTTTATTATTTTTTTTAAACTCAAAAATTCAATATATATATTCTCACTTTTAAAATTTTAATTATTATTATTATTTTTTATGCCATAATTCGAAGCGTGGCACCTCTTTTTTTAATTTTTTTTTATTTTGGTCCTCCTATATTTTTTTATTTGATCCTTTTCTTTTTTTTCCTTTTTTTTAATTATTTTTTTTTCAAAGTCTATATAAACAATATATTAAAAGTTTTTTTTTTCATATAAGCTGTGTGTGCGCCTAAGTAAACTATTAAAATAAGTTATTAACCCATGTGTGGGCTCCTTTCTTTCCACTCGGCCTTTAATTAGGGTATGACCGGTTAAAAAGCATGGATCACAAATCAAATTTTAATTTTTTTTTATATTTCAGATTATTGCGGGTTCATGACTCTTATTAGGGGCCCCTAATATTAATTACCCCAGAGAATGTCATGGGAACCTCCGATTAAGAAACAAGTGTGAATGAGAAGTAATTGAATAAACATAATAATTTTTTTTATTAATTTTCAAAGATGCATGTGACCACATGATCATAGACAGGAATACAAAAGTAAGAGAGCTATTCTCTAAGAAAGCTTAACAAGAGATTCTTTTTAGAAAGAGCTATTTCTATCATGCTCTTCAAAAAAAAAATTTCAGCTAGCGGTCTTAGCTCCTATATTGAAAGTATGTCGGAAGATCCTTTTAACTCCGCGAATATGACCCTCTTCGATTTCTTATTTTTTTTATATGTGGGTTTGTGTCTTGACACATCGCTTAGTTCAAGCTGCGGCCACTCTATATTTATGAGTTGCCCACTTGGTCATTTTTTGCTTCTTTTGTCGCTGAAGACTTTGGCCCTTTGTGCTTGTAAAATCCCCAGCTCCTGGACTTGTGAAACTCCTTAAATCTTTGACCTCTTAGTGCCTTAACACTTCAGAGTTGCGTTTGTCATTTGTATTATATTTAGATCTTGACTCTTCGATGATTATGAGCCTTGACCATTGGTTTTTTTTTTTTAAGTCATGACCTTCAACATGGTTAGGTCATTAACTTGATAATTTTGACTTGCCTTTAAAATGGATCTCAAACTCAATTTTTTTTTTTTGAAAGAAACCTCATAATGGGCTTAGGAAAATCTTTGCCAACTCAACTTTTTCAATGAGTGTTGATGAGAAACATTTTTCTTCTCTTTGTGAAAATTTTCATTCATTTTTTTATTCATCATCATTTTTTTCAATGAGTGTTGAACATTGGATTTTTTTTAAGTCATGACCTTCAACATGGTTAGGTCATTAACTTGATAATTTTGGCTTGATTTTAAAATGGATCTCAAACTCTGAAAGAAACCTCATAATGGGCTTAGAAAAAAATCTTTACCAACTCAACTTTTTTTCAAAGAGTGTTGACGAGAAATATTTTTTTCTCCCTTTTTGTGAAAAAATTTTTCATTCATTTTTTCCTTCATTCATCATCATGCATTTTTTACTCTTCCTTTCATTTCAAGAAAAGATTTTGCACTTTTCATTTCACCTCTTTTCACTCCAACGGGTGTCAAAAGAACTCCAAGTGAGCTTCAAGAAATCTTTGTCAACTCTTTTCCTTTTTTTTTATGAGTGTTGATGAGAGATATTTTTTGTGAACTTTTCATTTTTTCTTCTCTTCTTTTTTTTTACTCTTCTTTCCACTTCAAGGAAATTTTTTTACTCTTCTTTTCATTCCACTTTTTTACTCCAATGAGTGTCAAAAGACCTCAAAGTGAGTTTGAAGAAAGGGTTTGATTTTTTATGAAAATTTCTCTTTACCCTAAAAGTGTCAAGACTCCAGGTGGAATTAGAAAATTTTCATAGAAAATTTCTCGTTACCCCAAGAAAGTCAAGACTTCAAGGTGGAATGAGAGAAATTTATAGAAAATTCCTCGTTACCCCAAGAAAGTCAAGACTTCAAGGTGGAATGCGAGAAATTTGTAGAAAATTCCTCACATCCCAAAAAGTCAAGGACTTCAGGTGGAATGAGAGAAACTTCATAGAAATTCTCACTCCCAAGAAAGTCAAGACTTCAAGGTGGAATGAGAGAAATTTCATAGAAATTCTCGTTACCCCAAGAAAGTCAAGCTTTATGGTGGAATGAGAGAAATTTCATAAGATTTTTCTATAGGAGGCCTTGCAAAAATAAAATTACCAAAATACCCCCACTCAAATTCATCCTCTACTTTTTTCATTTTTTTTACTCTCTTTTTTTTAACTCATCCTTTCATTTTCCCATATTTTCCCTTTCTTCTCTTATTTTACTCACCCTTCCGTATCCTTTTTTTCATATTTTTTTTCTCATCTTTTTTAACTCACTCTTCCGTTTTTTCCATATTTTTTTCCTTCTCTTTCTAATCTCCCCCTTCATTTTTTCCATTTTTTTTCATCATTTTTTTACTCTCCCTTTATCATTTTTTTTTCATCTCTTTTTTTTTTCATCATTTTTTTTTTACCAAAAATGCCCCCCACCAATAAGCTACTCCATGCCTTTTTCCAAAACAAAATATCATCATTCTCTTGAGAAAATAGCACTAGGAAAAACCATTTGCAAGCTGCCAGTGAGAATGAAAGCAGGCAACCTGTGTCCCCCTGCTCAAGCTTGTTTGTCCTTGATCACACGTACCATACGGACAGGCCCAACAAGGAACTATATTGACATGGCTTGGTTACTCTTTGCATGGACTGTTCCCTGTCTTAGCTTGCATCCATAGCCGAGCATACTTACACCCACTAACTTCATCTTCAATACAGACTAGGAGATTCCCAACCATCATTACAGCTGCACCCTAGGGATCATACCCTCCTTCAATTTCAAATTCAAAGTCAGCATCATCTTCTTTATCATGTATATTTTTTTTTTTTACCATCCTGTGCTTCTTTTCTTCTGGCCATTATCACGAGCTCCAAGCTTTCAAGTTTGTAGCAAAAAAAAAAACATTGAATCAAAGAAATGCCCCTCTCCCAAAAGCATCAATCAAGGTTTATTCTTAGAGATCAAAAGCCGCAGTGTCATAACTCAGGTCTGTTATCCTCTCATGCACAGATTGATCAACCACAAACTTCTTCAGAGACTCTTCCTTTTTTTTTAAGGCCGCCCTTCATCCTCACTCTCATTATCTTCATCACTATCAGGATTGTCACCAAGCTCATCATATATCATGGGGTTGTGAAGATAGATGGGACAATGGATGAAAGAGCATGAATGATGGTCTTGAGTGCACAGAGCGAATCATCATCGGAAGCCGACGGGAAGACAGGCAGCAGGAACAAAGTCGCCGTCGACATAACGTCATGCATTCTAGCATAGAGCTTCCCCACTTCGCACTCCTTCACCATAGCTCCACGACCTTGCGGCTGTGAGATCCTGGTTTTGGACAAACTGAGACCCTCAAGGCTGTGAGATTCGCCCAGGTCTCCGGCGAGAGGAATACAGGGATGGAGCACAAGAGAGAGAAGAGATTCATGGTGCATGCATGGTTTCTTTTCTTTAAATGCATGCTTGGGTTATATGTACGTGTAGGGCCTCTCTTTAAATGCATGAAAATAATTATATATATATATAGAGAGAGAGAGAGAGAAAGAGGGAGTATGAACGAGAGAGGAGAGAAATACATGCTAATGCATGTACATACACATGCTCTCTTTAAATGCATGTAGTATGAGCGTACATGAATTTTGTTATTTTTATTATTTTTATTTTTTATTTTATTTTTTTCTAATCAGTGCATGCATGAATTTATTAAATAAGGACAAAAGACATGCATAAAAAACAAATGAATGTAGCATTATGACTTTTTGGCTTATCATGACTTTTTGGCTTATCAAACCTAAACCCATGTGCATAGACACCAATTTAATTTATTAAATAAATATGGAGACATGGAATACTATAGTTCATGGGATCTATTAAAATCTATGCATACATGGTGTAGCTTTTACTCTGATAATCTACCTTATGATTAAGCTCCAACTTCTTCTTTCTCCTTCTCTTTTTTCTATTTTTTTTTAGCCTCTCTTCTTGTCTCTTTTTCCAGTCTCCTTCCTCCTTCTTCTTCGTCTCCCTTTCTCTCTTTTCTCTATATTTTTTCAGTCTCTCTTCTTGTTCTTCTTAGCCTCCAACTCACGGGAGAATTTTTTTTTGAATTAAAAATTGAATTAAAAAAAAATCTCTGATCCTTATCTATAGCCTCCTCTTTTTTTATTAACATTATTTATTCATTTATTTATTTATTTTTTTGAATTTCCCTCCTTTTTTTATTATTTTTTTAATTTCAAACGATATTTTCAATATATATATATCCTCAAATATATATATATATATTCTCTCTCCACTTCTTTTTATATCATTATTATTATTTTTTCATTTACACCCCTACTTTTATTTAGAATAGGATAATGCTCCTTGTCTCCTTTTTTTTTTCTATTTGAAGTAGGAGAATATGATTCATCATTATGATTTTTATTTTCAAAAATCCCTTTCCCTAGATCAACCCCTCACTCTTGGAGATCTGTTCAGTCGAGCTAATAAGTTTATCTTTTCGGAAGATGTTATGAGGCACATCAATGCTGGAAACAGAGATAAGAAAAGAAAAGATAGAGATAAAACGAACGATGAATGGAGAAAGACTGGAAGGGGAAATGAACACAGACAAGTTCCAAAACTCAAATTTGAGAACTTCACACCATTAAGCCAACCACGTTCTACCATCCTAGCAAGTATAGAAGGATCTGGGCTCCTTACCTTTCCTCCTAAGGCAAACAAGACAATGGGCAAATTTACAGATGCATACTGCAGGTTTCACAAAACCCATAGACACTTAACTGATAGATGAAAAGAACTGATGAATGAGATTGAATCTCTAGTGCGCCAAGGAAAGCTTAACAGATTTGTCTACTCAGAAGCATGGAGAAACGAGAAACCGACTTACTCAAAAAAGAAAAGATCTGAAGATAACAGGGGGATGAAGGATAAAAAAGACTCCAAGACGAGGGAGAAAACCCCCACTTTAGATAACAACGTATCTCACCCAGCAATACATGTTATCATCGGGGGTGAAACCTTAGCAGGTGAGACCTCTTCATCAAGGAAAGCTTATGCAAGGCAAGCTTATGAAGTTAACAACATCATGAAAACACAAGAGAATGAAGAACCTATCACTTTTACTTCCGAAGATCAAGGAGATGTAGTCATGCCCCACGATGATGCAATGGTTATTTCCGTAACCATTATGAAGTTCCCAGTAGAGAGAATTCTCATTGATAATGGGAGCTCTGTAAACCTTATCTATTGGAACTGCTTTGAGAAGATGAATTTATCGTGTGATAGATTGAAGAAGGTGGCATCGCCACTATTTAGTTTCTCAGGAGAATCAATTCCTATCATGGGATCAATCCAGTTGCCAATCACACTAGGAGGAATGAGGCAAGTAAGAGGAGATCAAAAGAAAGCTCGGAGCTGTTATGTATCTTCCATCAAAGGAAAACAATTGTTAAGGGATGAAACCTTGGCAATCTCAGAAGACTCAGCTGATAAGCCAAAGCCTATGGAAAAAGTAGAACCTGTGAGGTTAAAAGATGATGATCCAGATAAGGTCACTTACTTGGGAAGTGGAATGACAGAAGAAATAAAAAGATAAGTGATCGCTTGCCTAAAAAAGAACATCGACGTATTTGCGTGGACACCATCTGATATGCCAGGTATTAGTTTGGAGGTGATTTCTCATCACTTGAATGTGGACCCGAGTATAAAGCTGATAAAGCAGAAAAGAAGAAACCTGGCACCCGAAAAACAGTATGCTCTAGAAGAAGAGATAGATAAACTAATTCGAGCTGATTTCATTGAAGAGGTCCAATACCCAGAATGGCTTGCCAATGTTGTAATGGTAAAGAAATCAAATGGGAAATGGAGAGTATGCGTAGACTTCACAAATCTTAACAAAGCTTGCCCCAAAGATTCATATCCTTTACCAAGAATCGACAAGTTAGTGGATGAGACCTCAGGCTATGAGTTGCTAAGCTTCATGGATGCTTTCTCAGGATATCATCAGATAAAAATAAATCCCTCAGATAAAGAAAAGACTGCTTTCATCACTGAGAAAGGGACATATTGTTACAAAGTAATGCCTTTTGGACTAAAAAATGCAGGAGCAACCTATCAAAGAATGGTGAACAAGGTATTCAAACACCTTTTGGGTAACACTATGGAAGCTTATGTCGATGATATGATCGTCAAGAGTAAGATAGGTGAATCTCATACAGAAAAACTCACCCAAGTCTTTTTGGTATTAAGGAAATATGACATGAGGCTTAACCCCAACAAATGTACGTTTGGGGTTCAATCTGGGAAATTCCTTGGTTACATGATAACTCAAAGAGGGATAGAAGCTAATCCAGAGAAAGTTCAAGCCATACTAGAGATGAGATCTCCATCATCTATGAAAGAAGTGCAACGCTTAACTGGAAGAATAGCCGCCCTAAATAGGTTTCTTTCCAAGTCAGCTGAAAGGAGCCTTCCCTTCTTTAAGACTTTAAGAGGTGGGAAAAATTTTGAATGGACTTCAGAATGTGACAAGGCTTTTGAAGAGCTAAAAGAATTCTTGAAGCAGATACCTTTTTTGACTAGACCTGAGCCTAAAGAGCTATTATTTGTATATTTGGGAGTTAGCAAGATGGCTTTAAGTGTAGTCTTATTGAGGAGGGAAGGAAAAGTGGATAAACCAGTGTACTACGTCGATGAAAAGTACTTCAAGGTCTTTGAATCTCGATACCCTTTCTCGAAAGGGTAGCATTAGCACTTGTAATGGCTTCCGAAAGTTAAGACCCTACTTTCAAGCTCATCCTATAGTGGTCTTAGCAGATCAACCTTTACGTCAAATATTGCAAAGACCGAATATTACGGAAGACTTACAAAGTGGGCGATTGAACTAGGGAGAGTATGATATTTGTTTTGAACCTAGACAAGCAATCAAAGGTCAAGCTTTAGCTGATTTCATAGTAGAATGCACCGGAGATGAGGAGCTGAACAAAGCAGATGAATACATATGGAAGATGTTTGTGAATGGAGCATCATGTTCATCAGAGAGTGGAGCTGGGGTAGTTCTGATCTCTCCTGAAGGAGATATACTAGAGTATTCATTACGTTTTGCCTTTTTAAGCTCAAACAATACTGCAGAATATGAAGCACTTATAGCAGGAATGAGCTTAGCCAAGCAACTACAGGTGAAAAGATTGATAGCACATAGTGATTCACAACTAGTAGTTCAACAGTTTCTAGGAGAATATGAAGCAAAAGAACTAATCATACGTAATACCTTCACAAGGTTAAAACCTTGTCTCGTGGGAGTTTGAAGAATTTCAATTATTACAAGTTAATAGGAATTCAAATAGTCATGCGAGGGCGCTTTGTCCAAATTGGCATCATCGATGGAAACAAAGGGAAGGATTGTACATCTTGAAGAACTTCAAAGGCCAAGTATTGAAGAGAAGAACATAGCAAACATCGAAGATGGGAATGATTGGAGAATACCCTTTAAGAAATTCTTAAAAGATGGAGAGCTACCTTGAACACACTAGAAGCCAAAAAAATTAAAGATGAGAAGCAGCTCGTTTCACGTTGATAAATGATGTGCTCTATAAGAAGGGTTTTCCATGCCACTTTTGAGGTGCCTCCATAAACAAGATCGCGAGAATATGCGTTAGCGAAGTCCATGAAAGGATATGTGGACAACATATGGGTGCGAGAGCCTTAGCGACCAAAGTCTTGTGTGCGAGGATTTTTATTGGCCTACCCACGAGAGATGATGCTTCAAAGAAGGTAAAGAAGTGTGACAAATGCCAAAGGTTTGCACCTATCCAAAAGGCTCCTACCTCAATGTTCAGAAGTGATATTGAACCAACCCCATTTGCTAAATGGGGATTAGATCTCTTGGGACCTTTTCCCCAAGCAACTAGAGGAAGAAAATTCTTAATGGTGGCAACAACATTTCTTATTCGCACTAGTTTCTTATTCGCACTAGTCTCTCATGAAAGTTAGGAATCCATAAGCACATGAAACTTAAAATACTTAAAATTTGATGTGTGACCCATTTAGTTTTGACCAATTACTTTAACGAAGCCCTAACAAGAATAAAAGCCATATAAATAAATATTAATATTTAATAATAATAAAAGCTGTTAAGTTTTATTTAAATCTAATTAATAAACTCAGTTTAATTTATATATATATATATATATATATTAACTTAATTATTATTAGAGATTTTTATTATTTAGATGTAGTGGATAAAGCACATATAAATTTTTTAAGATTATATGTAGATACAAAAATATTAACTGAATTTTTTTTAAAATACATATTCACATGGTGTTTATATAGAAAAATTTCATTCCTAATCCCATTAGGAAATTGGCATTCTACTTTGAATTAATATCAAACAAAAAAAAGAGATGTCCCTTAAAGCATTCCTGATACTGCCACTGTGGCTTGAAGATCCTGTACTTCTAAGGTAGCGGCACGAAATCTTTCAACATAGTCTTTCAGGCTCTCTTTCTCTTCTTGTTTAATGGTCAGAAGATACGAAGCGTCCTTCTTTCTTCTAGCATTAATGAGGAATCCATCTATAAATTCCTTCCTCAACTGATTGAAGTTTGAAATTGATCCTTCCTTCAGATTATTAAACCATATGCGTGCATGCTCTGTTAAAGTAAGCGGAAATGTTCTACACATGATTGCGTCCTCCCATCCATGGAGAAGCATCACTGCCTCATAGTTTTACATATGGTCATAAGGGTCCCCCCTCCCAGAATAAGTTGTTAGCTGTGGCATCTTGAACTTTTTGGGTAGTGGCTTTACCATGATTTCTTTGACGAAAGTACCTTACTTCTCTGTGGTGTTTCCTCAGTAGGAACCAGCTTCTTCTGTTCTAGTACCTGTTCAATCATCTTTTTTAGATCAGTTGTCTCCTTTATGCTAAAGGTAGATTCCTCCGCATCTTTCTCAAACGCTCTTGATTCTCCTTTGTAGGTGCTTTCTACCACCTCTTGGATTTTTTCTGTGTTTTTTCCGGCTAGTGGAAGTTCAACCCTCTCTTGGTTATGAGGACGTGGATCACCTTGCTCTTGTTGTTCCATAGCTTGCTTTCCCTTATGATAGAGGTTGGATGGGAGTGTTGCTTGAGGTAGAGCTTGTTAAACAAAGTGCATTAAATCATCCAACTTTCTGTTATTTTCATCGAACTTCTTTTTAAGCGCTTCATATTCGCTTAAGGGAATCGTTGGCATTGTATCTTTTGAGGGCTCAGGTGGAACTTCTAATTGTTCTTGAAGGTTTGCACTTTGAGGAATCATTTCATCTTGAGTTGTAGCCATTTGAGAGCGTGATGTCTGGGACTTCTTTGGTGGCATTAACGTAGACTGAAGAGACTACACGAAGGTAAGCTTGTGTGATGGCCTTTTGATTGGTTCCCACAGACGACGCCAACTGTATGTACAGTATAAGAATAGTATAAGAATCCCGGGTAAACAGTGTATAAACAGTACATTGAACAGTACTGTTGGGGAAGAGATTTGAACCCATGACCTTCCCCTTATACTTTGGTGTCATACCATTGGGCTATCCAGTGGTTGAGAGTTTTAAGCATATAAGCACCTACTTCCATCTTTAAGGTTCTAACCTAAAGATAGAAGTGGGGAGCAACTGATGTGGACTAATTCAAACCCACGTAGCACTCCACTATCTCACATCACACCCACTACTCACATCACACCCACTATTCACATTACACCCACTATCTCCCTTTGCACCCACGATCTCGAACACGTAAAGTATTTACATAACTGTAAGTATACATCTATAAATAACCTCCCTCATTTAAGTAATCAGGAGACTTTTTGAGGAAGAGGGGAGAAAAGGAAGACAAGTGTTTTTCTCTACTGACTTAGCCATCGGAGTGTTTGTGGGGAACACTTCCCACACTGCTACAGGTCTCGGCATCTGAAGAAGGAAGAGACTCCAACTCCTTTTGTTCGATCTCCAAGTCCAAGTTCGAAGTTCTACAAGTTCAAGGTCCCCTACAAATTCACTGTTGTATTCTGGCAACAACAAGAAAAAAAAGAAATATGAGCAAAATGAAATTAATTTTATTGATCGCCTAAAGTACATGAGTACATGAACTTGACTTGAAAAACTAAGGTAGCATTTGGATGGCAGAATGGAGATGAGAATGGGAATGAAAACTTTAATGAGGGAGATAGGATTGAAAACTTTGAGGAGGGAGATGGGAATGAAAATTTTGTTTGGTTGGAGTAAAAATTTATTGGGAATGTAAAAAGTTAGAAGAGAATATATGAGAAAATTACTATTATACCCTTAATCTAAATATAATATTTATATGTGACTTATAGGTTTATTTTTTATATTTAAATTAACTATAGGTATTTATAATTATGTATTAAACTATATAATTATCATTCAATATAATTGTTATAATTAATTATTTAAAAATAAGTAAGACTTTTTTATACATAATATCGTGATTCATTTAATAATAGTTTTTGTAATAAATTAATTATTATAATGTACTATTTAAATTAATGGATTTCATTATAAATATATCAATAATCCCAATCAAGAATTACATCCCCAAGTTTTAATTTTGTAAGTACAAAAAAAATTTGAAAAAAATAATTATGCATAATAGAAGAGGGCAAAAAGGTCTTTTTATAAGAGAGGAATGACCGTTTCTCCAATATTGGGGGTAATGGCTATTACCCTGGTGAGGGGAGTTATATTTCCCTTCCAGGGATAATAATGTCAGCCCACATGGGTATCCATTGAAATTAGTAATCATCCCTTGAATGTTTACTTGCATCTAAATGTTACTTAGGGGCCATTTGGTTCATGGTAATGGCATATTATTACGTAAAGAGATTACCATGATAATATGGGTGGGAATATTATATGGTTGAAAATATTATGGTAATTTGATATAAACATGTTTGGTTGGAAACTTTTATTACCCGAATAGTTTATTACTATGTTTAGATCATCATGGTAATCAATTTGGTAAAATATAAAAATTCTCAAAATACCCTCATTTGACAGGATATGAGCGACCCAATAGCCCGCTTTCCTATTGTGGCCGAGAGCGTCAGTGGCTAGAAGAGATCTACTCCTCTATTATCATTAATTTTTGTTTCCTGTGTCTATTTAGTTTTCTTCTTTCCTTTTTCTTTTGTTTCTTAGCTTCAGCTCTGTTCGCCAAAAAAAAGCTCCCATCTTTTCGATCCATTTCCTCGCAAGCTTCCTCCTTTCGATTAGGGCTATATTTTATCCCCATCAATTATAGCACATCTACACAAATAACACAAAACATAACATCATGCTCATCAAGGAATCACCAAACAACAATGAGGACTACAATGAAGCAAGAATCAAATCAAATAATCATGTGAAAGTATGATGATGGGTATTTGGGAACAAACCTGGATTGAATGGAGGTCCGAGATGGGTGTTGAAATCGGATTGCTTCCACTTCGGATAAAGACCTAAAACGCTCCAGAAACCCTATCGTGAGAAACAAAGAGAAGATGAAAAAAAATTCGCATATTGCACCCTGTATTATGTTTTAAATAATTTTTTTTAAAAAGGGTATATTTGACTCAAAAAAATTATCAGATTACTATTAACTTGGTAATCTCAGATAGCCACCTAATTTGGTGGTAATGAGATTACTAAGTTTCTTAGTAATATTCTAATCTTGGTAATCTTAGATTACTATCAACATTACCATTGTCCCTTATCCAAACTAGGGATGGCAACGGGTAGGGTATGGGTAGGGTATGTCAAAACCCTTACCCGTAACCCCCATCTCATACTCGTACTCTCCAGGGTACAAAAAATCATACCCTTACCCTTACCCGCATGGTACCCGCTTAACTGTTGTTCAATTTATCAAATTAAATTTAAATATAAATTTACATAATAATAATAATAATAATAATAATAATAATAATAATAATAATAATATAATGTTTAAACATACATCCATAAATTCAAAATTACAAGTTAATATATATTTGTTTATCTTAAATTATATAATCACATAAAAGTTATACATAACAAATTAATTAGTACAAAATAACAAGTTTGTTGATTTTTATTGGCGTCTATTTAGACTCAATGGTAACTCTACATTTTTTTTTATGTTTAACTATCTTGGTTTTTGTTTTAAATTTTTTCGTATACTACTATTTATATTTTTTTATAGTTTCAAATTTTATAAATGTCTAATGAGATTTTGAATATAAAAACATTATAAATAATGCTCATAACCATGATTTTTTATTAGTATCTTATTTTTCAAGATATTTTTATAATTTATAGAATAAATTATGATAACATTATTTTTTTATATTTGTTTTATAATGTTTAATTTTTTTAATTTAATTGTGATTCTTAATATTATATCTAAAAAATATTATGTTATATCAAATATAAATATAAAAATTAAACAAAATTCAAAATAATATATTAAGAGAAAATTTAAAGTATTATTTTTAAATTTATCACAATGAAAATATATCTTGGGTAAATTGTGGGTAAATATTTAGCTTAATAAGAAATTATATATATGTATGAGGGTATGGGTTTTACCCTCTTCAATGGGTAAAGGTATGGGTAAGGGTACGGGTAAGGTAGGGGCATACCCTTATCCGACTCGTACCCGCTCAAAAAATAACGGGTAATACCCTTACCCGTACACATACCCGGTCAAAGAGGGTATTAACCTTTTTGACCAGGTACGGGTACAGATATACTCATCGGGTAGGGTACAAATTGCCATCCCTAATCCAAACATGGTAATATCTTCATATTACCACTCAACAGATGGTAATGTGAAAACATTACCGCCAACCAAACGACCCCTTAAGGGCGTGTTTGGTTCAGAAGTGGTGGAATCATGAAAATATAACTTTTATAGAAATGTAAACTTCATTTAGAAGTGTGCAGTTCCATGTGTTTGGTTGTAATGGGAAGTGTCAAATCAGTTACCACTTCCAGTGTTTGGTTAGTAGAAATTGAAAGCTAAAAATTAGCACTGCCACAGTTCTAGTGTTTGGTTTGGATGAAAGTGGGGTTATAGTCACCGCTTCATGTTGAAGAGTAAAATTACCCCTTCTATTATAAGGTAAGTATATTATAATTACCCTTTCTAGTAATTATTCTAAATAATAATGTTTTAGAGCAAACTATTCCTAATTCTTTCTATCAAATAAACCCACCATAAAATTGAAAATCAAGAAAACATAAGTAAACCTGACCAAATGAGTCATAACTATATCAACTATTCTAATATTTAATACACGCATCGAGGCTGTTGTCATTCCTCTTCATCAAAAGCAACAAAGCTGACTACTGAGTAGGAGAGCAACAAAGCTGGGGTGGGGCAAGCCCCAAGTGCAAGGCGAGTCTCAGGTGATGGCTTCACCCCTGCTTGCGATGGCAAGTGGGGGAGGAGATGAGGCGAGAAAAAGGGCAGAAGCATCAGCGTTAAACAGAAGGACTTGGGCTAACGTGGTTAAGCCGCGAGAGCTAGCCTCAATGGACCAACCAGCAAGCATCAACCAAAAGAAAAATCTAGAGAAACTCAAGAAATCAGTTAGTGATGTTGTGTTGGTGGACAAGGAAATGAAGAATCATGCTACTAACAGGATGGCAAACTCTCTGTTTGGCAAATTTTTGGGGAAGGCCCCCCTCCCCCGTTGGAGGTGGTCAAGAAGTCCCTAATGGAGATGTGGAGAGGTATAAGACCCTTCTCGGTTTCAGACATGTCTAATGGGTTTTATCTTATCCATTGTGAGAAGCTGAAGATGGTGGAAACAGTAATGTGGGAGGGACCGTGGACAATCAGAGGCATAGTTTTGCAACTAACTCATTGGAAAGACCATTTCCAACCGTCGTTCAAGAAGTTAACTTAGCGGCGGTGTGGATCCAGCTGCATTGCCTTCCGATCGAGTATTGGAGTGGTGAGGTGTTGGAGCTTATCGAGGATAGCTTCGGATAGCTATTGAAAGTTGATGATCATACGAATAAGCTAACCCGAACAAAGTTTTCGAGGATCTGCGTCGAAATTGATTTTATCTAAGCCTTTAAAACAAGGTTTCTGGATTGGGGACAATGATAACCGGTGCATGGTGGCTGTTTTCTATGAACGACTGTCGGTGTTCTGTTTCAAATGTGGACTTCTCGGATATGGTGAGGGTGTTTGCCTCCTTGGTCCTGGGGAACTGATAAGTGTTTGTGTATAAGTAATACAAAGTATTCTTTCCTTACATTGAGTATTACTTTTCTCAGATTTTATCGCTTATTCGTGTGTAAGGTTGTGGAAACAATTATGGAAGACAGGAACCAAAAGTAGATCGTGGATGCATTTGTTGATGAAGACCTAGATTGAACAAATGCGAAGACACAAGTTGTGCTCAAAGACATATGAGTGTGTGCCGACCATCATTGTGCTCTAGCAAACACACAAATTGGAGGGGCATAAAAGCAGTCACACTCATCTGTTCTGACTTGTGTAATACTAGCAAGATCTTCATCAATGTGGTTTTTATTGAAGACACAACGCGATCTACCGCATGGATGTGTGCCCATTCATGTGGCCACCATGAAAAGAGTGGATTCGGGAGCATTTTTGGCGAAGTAATGTAGCAAATCACTGTAGTAGTTACTATTTCTAGCTCGCAGGAAACCGATTTCTGGAAATCCACACACCCGTGTGGAAATTCCACACGCCCATATGGATGCCTAATTCCAGCCCCTATAAATACTGTGATTTCAGACCATTTGAAGAATTCTTTTCTCATTCTTTCCCCATTTTTGGAGGCCCTCGTGGTTAGGGTTTGGAGAGGCTTTGGCTAGGTTTTTGGAGTGGTTCTACGGCCTTCGACACCGCATTCCTTTGGATGATAGTTATTGGGGGAGCTTTCGTCGACATCGATTCGGCGAGGTGTGTCCTAGGCTTGACAAGGGAACCCTTGGAGAAGACGAGGCAACTCCGCAAGACCATCGATACAGACTACGAGGGGGTTTTACTTATGGATTGCATGTTTTTACATTCGATTTTATTATTGATTGTATATTGCTCCATGGAGAGCTACAACCCTAGTGGTGCTTGGACTAGTAATCCCTAGGATGATTTTGTTTCATTGACCTTTTATTATGTTTCTATTAATTGATGTTTTAATTGAGTTCCAACCTTGGATGCTAGTTGATTTGATTTTCCCTTAGAGTGATACTAGGGTTGAGAATCTATATTGGTAATCCTTGTGAATGAGTGACACTCCATTAGGATTAGACAAAGCTAGGTTGGAGAGGGTCGAGAGGATGAGTCGAGAGGTAGTGGAATGTCACCTTTCTCTTCCGGTGTGATTTATCCTACCTCCGCGTTCCAAGAGTTCTTTGCGGTTACAATAGAGTGAAGTGCTAAGAGACGAACTCCACTGGGGCTTAGTTGTTCGAGCAACAGAGTAAAGTATTGGAGTAATCTTTATTACTGGGGCTTAATTATGACTAGGGGTCTTTCACCTGGACCAAAGGGTTAGATCTATATTAGGGAATAGGGTTTATCACTTGGAGTCCCTAGAGCTTTAAGCAACCTTGCACAGTATGAGGCGTCGAGAGTATTCCTTTCTATCGAGGCATAGTGTAGGGTTAGTCACAGTTGACCTTAGGTTTAGGACCCTGTGTTTTAGGATTTCCATGACTCATTAAACATCAGTTAGGAGACATAATGATTAGTCTTTCACTTGAAATGATAGTCTTAGGGTGAGCAGTATCAGGGTGCCCCATTTTCTATCGATTGCCTCTCCTATTATTCTATTGCGTCTCTTTCTTATTTTCTTTATTTCTATTTGCATTGATATTGTTCACACCACTTTTGAATCATCTCACCATAGTTAAATAGCAATTCTTGTGTTTCGAGTCCTATTCCCTGTGGATACGACTACCCACTCACCATGGTACTATATTACTTCGATAACCCATACACTTACAGCACACCCACGCAAAGGGTGTGTTAGGAGCCAGTAAGTAGAGAGGGAGGTGGGGGTGTGATGGTCGTCAACTAAGTCCTTGGCCAACAGACTAGGCCTCCGGACGCCGGTATAGACACCAGTGGAGATGCCATGGTGGACCATCAACTAGAAGGCAGCAACCAGTATGGTCTGTGGTTGGTGGTTCAATGCCACCGCTGGGGCCGGGGGATGGTCGGGTCCCGGAGACCGGACCGAGTGCGCAATACGGAGAGGGTCGGTCCGTCTATGCGAGGAACATGGAATGATGGAAAGGTGAGTGACCAACACGTGGCTACACCGATAGACATGCACAAGACGTGTGGTGGTCTCTGGGCGACACGTGGGAGACACTCTTTGATGCCTTGGGATAGGAATCAAGATCTTAATACTGATCCAAATCCGACCGTTGAAATGTCTCGGGATGTTGTGACTGATGAAATCTACATGGATCCTCCAAATCGGGATACGAGCGGGCCCCTTTGGGAGTAATGAGTAGAATGGGGCATCCGACTCGAGGCCTCAGCCTGGAGACTTGTCAGAGAGCGGAGACTTTGGGGACCGAGCGATTTTCCTAGGGGATTTTGATGAGACAGAGATTTGAAAAGCAGTGGAGAAAGGGAAATGCATCATGGGGTCCCCCCTCCTAGACCCCTTCTGACCTCTGCGAGCATCGTCAATGAAGGCCATAATTGTTCTCCCTCCCTGTCAGGGTCTTTATAGCAACGCGAGAGTCTAGTGCACAATAATCTGGTGGATCAAATAATAGATGCCCTGCAGAATAAATCTGGGAAAGCCAAAGATGCGGGGAACTCGAACGGCTCCAGCGATAAGGTTGAATAAGAGGAGGAGATGACTTTGTCTCAGTATCAGATGGAAGCCCGAGTGGGGACTGTGGCCAGAAGGGGTGTAGCAAAAGATGCAAATCGATCTAAGAAAGGAAGGAATAGTCCTTATTAATCTATTTTTCTTGGGGTGGTGTTTTCTTTAATTTTGTTAATGAAGTACATACAAATGTATAATGTGATTTGTTGGAACTGCAGGGGTCTTTCTAACCTAGTTACTCGGAAACGCATTAGGGATTTGCTGAACAAATACAAGCCTTAGATCTTGTGTCTCGTAAAAACTAGGGCCAACGAAGATAAGGTTTTGCATTTCTGTAATCGGATGTCAAAATGGTGAGATTGGGCAGCAAGCCCAGCGCAGGGCATATCTGGTGGTATTCTGACTTTATGGAAGAAAGGAGATACGAGGGTGACGCCTATTGCTCTGACCAGACATGCGTTGCACCTGGTAATTACTTCCTTTGACTTTGATAGCTGGGTTGTTTCTGTTGTATATCATCCTCAGCTGCTGGAGGCCAAAATCAAAGTGTGGAATGAACTTTCCAAGCTTACAAGATTACAGCTCCCCTGGTTGGTGGTAGGCGACTTCAATGCCATTGTCTCCGAGAAGGAGCATCAGGGTGTGTGGGATCGAAAATACGCGTCTGGCATCATAAAGAAAACACCATATAGTACATCGAAGCACAAATATCATATTTATTTTGTGATCTCTTTCATTTTTAATAGGGGCAAGCCTCTATTATTAATTACCCCAGATTATAAATCTTAGGAACCTCCAATTAAGGGCAAAAGTACAAGTAAAGGGAAAAGAGAATTTGTGAATTATAAATTTTGTTATTTTATCACATATATTCAATACATCATATATATGTCAATACATGACTCTTATATATATATATATATATCATATATCGTTGCCGCTGCCTGTGCCTTGTCACCGCTTTGTGTGCCTCATTGCTGTCTTCAAATATTTCATGACTACCTTCATAATATTTGCTGCCGTTTTGGAATGAACAAGTCACCGCTGCCTGTGTCTTGTTACTACATTCCACGTCTTGTTGTCACATTCTTTTCTAAGAATATGTCTCATTGTTGCTTTGAGACAAATTTAACCACCACATTGAGATGATCACCCTTATCATTGCTTTGAGATTAGCAGTGCATATTTCTCTACTATTCATTTGCTTGCATATCATCTCTAGATATATATTATTTATTTATTTATTTATTATATATTTATTTATTTATTTATTTTAATCCACACTTATCATAGTGGGTTATATTTATTTATTTATTTTTAGAGGGGATGAGCATGTAGCATTCTTGGTATGCATGCTTCCCAATTTTATCTCATGCACGTGTGCATGCCAAATTTTTATATCAGACCCATATGCATGCATGACATGATTCTAATGCATCATCTCCCACCTTTTTATTTGTTTGCATGCTATTTCACCAAATACACAGTATCATGCATACATATAATAATTCCCATGTATATCTCTCCATGGTGGGCCCATATGCTTCTCATCATTTTTTTTATTCTTCTCTTCTTCTTTTTTATTATTTTGCATGCTTCTCATATTTCATTGCACATATGCATTTTTTTTTATTTTTCTTATTCTATTATTTTTTTTATTTTTATGCACGTGGGTATGCTTTCTCATTCTTTTTATTTTATTATTATTTTTTAATTTCATGTACGTATGCTATATCATGTAAGTTTTTTTTTTGTTTGCGGCCATATGTATGGTGATCCTGGCTTTTAGATATGTGAGCAAGCATGTATATGTTCTTCTCATTTTGAGAACTCCATGTGTATCCCTTGTGTAGATGGACTATATAGGATGCATGTATACCATTGCATCATTTTCATTTCATTTTTTTTTTTTATAATTTCATCATTTACTAATGTGGGCCCGGCTCTTTCTTCTTCTCTTTTTTTTTATTATTTTTTTTAAAGTGATTCACGTGAGTATGCATGACCGGCCCCCTTTTTTATTTTATTGTATTTTATTTTTTTATAAGTGATTTAAGTGAGTATGCATGCTCTTCTTAATATTCTATATCTCCTCACAGTGGGCCCATGTGCTTCTCGTTTCTTCTAAAACTTTTTAATAATGTATTTTTTTTTTATTTCATGCACGTATGCATGGTTCTTCACGTGCACAATTTTTTTTAACAAATATTTCAAGAGGAGAGAAGAGAACGGCTAAGCTCTTATATTGCAAATCCCAGTACATGCCAATAAGGCTCCATCATGCTCACAAACTCAAATCTGATTTCAAGTTATTTTGAAACCGATGATGGTAAGTGAAACTGATGTTACTCCTTCTCAAAAAAAATTATACCATAAGCCCATGCACATTCATGAAGATCAAAATTCTTTGCTATCAAAGGTTAGGAGAAATAATAATTTTTTTTAAACACCTTCTTAAAGCTTAGAAACAACTCAGGTAAGCATATACATATAGATAGTTTCTTGCTGACGTTGGAGATGATCAACGATGAACCGCTGCATAACTGAGAACGTACAGTTCTGTCCTTTTCCATTGCTCTTGATCTTCAAAAGGACAGGCTCCTTCAAAAGGATAGGTTCCCACCCAATCCATCATCCTTTGTCAATGAAGCTCTGAAGTAGCTGACGATCTCCAAGAAGAAGCTCTGAGCTCAGAATTCTTCACCTTTTGAATTATATATAGCATATTATTCATATTGCATCCCTTCGTTATCATAAAATTTTGATTTTTTTTAGCAGTAGGACTCATGAGACCAAGATCACTACTTCCATCTCACTATTCAACGCCTTCAGGATGATTCCCATCATCAGTGGAGCTCTCATCAAGAAGAAAATCCAAAGAATCTTAATAAGAACCAAGAGCACATGATATAGAGTATGCCACCATTAGGCATTGTCCTCTTTGAATTCACATTCTTTACATCATCGTCAAGTTCATTGAAGATCCCTTTAGCGGCATCCCCGCGCCTAGTCAGTATCCCCTCGGCCTCAATGAGCTTCCCGTGCTCAACAGGGAGCATACTGCAGAGTTCCAACATCGCACCAGAGAGTGACTCGTATAGGTCGAGGATGTGGAAGATCTTCTCCGACGAGCGCCGGAGGATAGCAATGGCATCACCGAAGTTAAGAAGCTACATGTTGCATCCCTTGGCAGCCTCGGCGAGGCGCTTATCGCAAAGAGTAGGAGACTCGGTGAAGATCACTGAGAAATCTCCGCAGCAACAGCTATCATGGCAGCTTCAATGGCAAACCACAGTAGTAGAAACAGTGACACCAACACCAACAGAGACAATGACACCGGCAGCGGTGACAGTGATGATAGTGGCAGCAGTAAACGTCAACATGCAACAGCGACGAACGGCGGCAGCGGCATGCTTGGCGGCATTATCTCAGCCATCAAGCATGCCTCGGCGATGAATAACGGTAACGGCGACATGTAGTGGCAACGGCAGCGACTACAATGAAATTTGTTTTTATATGTATGTATATAAGAATACGGGAAGAGGAAGAGCTCCTTCGTCTTCTTTTCTTCTTTCTTTTTTTTCACTTTATTTTTAATTCCCCTCTCCTCCTTTTTTTCTTCAGCTTCCTCCTATTTTAAAAAATTTTCTCCATCCTTATCATTATCCCCCCGATCTTCTCGTTCTTACCCTAATCCCCTGAAATCCCAGCAGATCAAACGAATAAATAGGATCAAATTTAAACTTTTTTTTAACATATATATATATTTATTATATATATATATATATTTTTTAATTTCAAATTCATAATTTTGAAATTTGAAAGCTTTTTTTATTAGTATTATATATTTTCTTATTTTTTTCCTTGGTCCGTCTTTTTTTGCCAATTTCCCTCTTTTTTAATTGCTACTGTCCCTCATCTCCAAAGAAAAAATCTAATCCCCGTCAAATCAAGCGTAAAATCATAACTGGATAAAATCAAGAGAAGATAGGATTTAATTTCAAATTAAATTAAAAAAAAAATTCAAATTTGCCTCGGGATATGTGCTTGGGTGACTCGAGATTTGCACTTTCTTAGGTTGCCTCGAGATCTGTTCTCAAGCTATATGAAATTTAGGATCACCTTGAGATGCGTCTTGGGGCTATCCTAAGATTTGAGATTGCCTTGAGATATGTTCACAGGGGCAATCTTGTAAATTTGTATTTATGCCTCGAGATATGTTCTTAAAGGCAATTTATTTTTATAATTTTCATTTTACCTCGAGATATGTTCTCAAGAATATTTTTTTTTGTATTTTTGCATTTATCTTGAGATTCTAAATTTGTTAAATTATCTCAAAAATGTCTTCTGGATTTATCTTGAATATATCCAAATATAATGAAATTTATTTATTTTAACCATATGTTGTCCCAATTGGATTATAATTTTAATGTATGTAATTTTTAAATTTTTTTATTTGATTTGAATCAGGACATGCAATTTTTTTACATAAAGAGGGTGGTCATTTCAACCACTATGCTGCTAAGTCTAATTACTTTAATGATTTCATTTGCTTCAGTAATTTGATTGATTTGGGTTTTTTCTATTCTTCCTTTACTTGGTGTAATGGGCAGTCGGGGTGTGCTCGTCGGTGGGCCCGCCTCAACCATTTCATGGCTAATGTGGATTGGTTAGATTTTTTAACTCGAATTCTGTTGAGCATCTTCAACGCATTTCTTCTGACCGCGCTCCGTTATTCTTGAAAACTCGTTTGCGGTCTCTTTCTAATATGAATATTTTCCATTTTGAAAATGTCTAGTTTGAGAATAAGGGTTGTCATGATTCTGTGGTTAACTCTTGGAATTTCCATCCAAATTCTTCCTCCTTGCATGCTGTGGTATTTCAGGTTTTTACTTTCTTGAGTAGAGTGTTGTTTTTCTTTCGGCCATTCCTTGTTAATTCATTTGATGTCTCAATTTAATTGTTTATGTTTTTAATATGGGGCTTGTTGCCGAGGGATTTAGGGTGTTTTTAGATGTTTAAAGTGTGCGTGGGCTATACACAGACCGCACAGAGTGTGTGTGGGTTGTATACAGGCCGCACAACCCTTCCAGGGTTATGTGCGGCCTCCTGTGGTGGCCACACAGGGGGGCCGCACACCCCAGGCTGAAGGATGTGCAGCCTGGTGTGTGGGCCACACACCAGGCCACACATCGAAGGCAGAAGGGTGTGCGGGCACTGTGTGGGCCGCACACAAGCACGCACACGCATGGTTTTGCCCTTTTTAAACAAGTTTTGAAGCCTTTTCTTGTGCTTTCTTCTCCCTAACCCTTCCCTTCTCTTCTCCTTTCATCCTCGTCCATTCATGGTAGCCTAAAGGCTAATTTTGGAGGTTTTCTTGGGTTTGTTTGTGGAGCATAAAGATTAATCAATTGTCTTTTCAAGGTAAGCTCTTCTTCTTTCCTTCTTTTGCTTTGGTTGGTTAGTTGAGGCTAGGGTTAGTTAGTTTGCTCAATTTGGAGCTTGAGCTTGTTCTCCTCCTTGTTAGTAAAGCTTGAGGATCTCCTTCCTCTCCTCTTGTGAAGATTCCTTGAAGTTTTGAGAAGCTTGGAGGTAGGGTTCTTCTTCTTCTTCTTTCCCTCCCTTTTTGTGGTGTTTCTTTGAGTTTCTTTGGTGGAAATCTTGGTGTGTAGTTGCTTTTGAGTTTAGAAAGTGTGGATGATTGTATTTCCCTTGATTTGTTAAAGATTGGGGGAAATCCTTTATCATGGAGATTAGGGTTACTATAGCTCCGTTGAGTTCTTCTTGTTTTCTTGGTTTCCTTCATTTCCTTGGGTTAGTGAGAAGCTTAAAACCTTAGAGCTGGTTAGGATTGTTGTAAGGAAACCAAGGGTTTCTTTGTGTGGCTTGTGCTAATAATTGTTGTTTGTTGTGCTTTGGCAAGAAGAAGAAGTGTTGGCTCGAGGTAAAGGATTAGCCGAGGATTAGCTTGCAAGGAAGAGAAATCACCATTTCTGTGAGTGGGATCATTAAGGATAACTTTATTAGAAGAATACCGATAGCTATATATATATATGTCTATATATTTACATTATGTTCTAAGGAAAGTTTTATTGATTATATTGGTTTGGCATTTTTCATGAATGATACTTATTATTGTTAAAGTTCTTGAATGTCTTATTTGGTATTTGATTTGTTAATGTTGGATTTGTGATTGTTATCTTTCAATGAGTTTGAGAAATCCTTGTTTTGTGTGAAACTTGAGATTTTTGTGAAAATCATTGATTTTGTGAAATCTAAGACTTGAAACTCATTTTGAATTGTTGAAAGGAAAAGATTTCCATATGGTTTCTTGTGTTGGAATTTGTAAAACGATTTATGTTAAAAAGCTTGAGCTTTGCTTGTCCTTTTATCATTTACTCGTGCAAAAGGCCGAGGTGTTGTTGACTGATGATTATGGATGGCTATTGTACTCCGAGTGGAGTTGTGTTTTATTGTGGTGATTGTTTGGTGATATCCTACTGTAGTAGGAGGTTTCCATGGCCAGCATGTTGAGGTGGCATGCTAGACTGGCTGATTACTATGAGGGCTAGTTCAGGTGGGAGAGTAGAGCCTTGACTAGATATGCATTTGGTAGCCTGAGTCACCAACTGATGGACCCATGGGTTAACGCCAAGGGAATGAGTACCTTGATGGCCCTGAACCTAACTGTGGCCACGGTGAAGGTTTAGGGATGTTTCTAGACCACCTTATACTGGGTGAGTGTTGGGTGTTGCTTTATGTTGGGTTTGATATTTGCATCTTGTTGAAATCTCTCTAGTGTCATCTTGAATTTGTGGTGAGGGGCCAAAGCCCAACTGCTGCCCTTAGGAGGGAAGTCTCCTACATATATGACTTGACTTGAGAGTTGAGTATTCTTGAGCTTGTGCTTCTTACATTTGATTTGAGATTTATCCTATTGTATGTCTTTTTTGTCGCCATCTTGAATTTTGGTGAGGGGCCGAAACCCAACTGTCACTCTTAGGAGGGTAGTCTCCCATAAATTCAATTTGGAACATATATTATGTGTATTGATTTCGAACCTCAGATTATATAGTTTGTTATACTTATTGACACACCCTTTCGTGTGTGTATCGCAAGTGCATGGGTTATCGAAGTAATAAAGTACCCTGGTGAGTGGGTAGTCGTATCCACAGGGAATAGTTGTTAGGAAGCAAGTAGTAGTGATGCCATTTAGCTATTAAGTGAACCAATTTGTGATTTGAGTAAACAATATCAATGCAAATAAGAATAAAGAAAAGAGAAAAGAAACGCAATAGGAATAAGGAAAGGTAATCGATAGAAAGATGGGGTACCCGGACATTGCTCACCCTAGGACTAATGTTTCAAGTGCAAGACTAATCATTATGCCTCCTAATTGAAGTTTAATGAGTCGTGGAAATCCTAAAACACACGGTCCCAAACTTAAGCTCAACCGTGACTAACCCTTACACCATGCCCCGGCGGAAAGGAATACTCTCGACGCCTCATACTGTGTAGAGTTGCTTAAAGCTCTAGGGATTCCAAGTGATAAACCCTATTCCCTAATATAAATCTAACCCTTTGGTCCAGGTGAAAGACCCTAGTTACAATTATGCCCCAGCACTAAAAATTACTTTAGCACTTCACTCTATCATGACCGTAAAGAACTCTTAGAATGTGGAGATAGGATAAATCACATCGGAAGGGAAAGATGACGTTCTGCTACTTCTCGACTCACTCTCTCGACCCTCTTTAACCTTGCTTTGTCTAAACCTAATGAAATGTCACTCATTCACAAGGATTACCAAGATAAATTCTCAACCCTAGTGTCACTCAAAGGGAAAATCAATTCAACAAGCATTCAAGGTTGAAACTCAGTTAAAACATTAATTAAACAAACATAATAAGAGTCAATAAAACAAAATCATCATAAGGTTTACAACTCCAAGCACCCACTAGGGGTTTAGCTCTCCATGGAATAATACACAATCAACAATGAAACCGAAAGTAAATGCATGCAATCCATAGATAAAACCTGGTAATCTGTGTCAATGGTCTTGCGGAACCGCCTCGTCTTCTCCAAAGGTTCCCTTGCCAAACCTAGGGCACACCTCGCCGAATCGACGCTGATGAAAGCTACCTCAATAGTTCTCCTCCAAAGAAACTCGATGTCGAATGCCGTAGAACATCTCCTAGAACCAAGCAAATGCCTCTCCAAACCCTAGCCACAAGCGCCTCCAAAGATGGGCAAAAGATAGGATGAAGATCTCCAAATAAAACTCTCAAAGCGGTATTTATAGGGCTGGAATCGGGCATCCACATAGGCATGTGGAATTTCCACACGGCCGTGTGGATTTCCAAGTCTTCATTTCCACACTGATTTTGTTACAGTAAACTACTACAGTACTTCGCCGGAATGCTACCGAATCCACTCTTTTCATTAAGGCCACATGAATGGGCACACATCCATGTGGTAGATCGTGTTGCATCTTCAATGAAACCATATTAACGAAGCTCTTGATAATATTGCACAAGTCAGAATATGTAAGTGTGACTGCCTTTGTGCCCCTCCATTTTTGTATTCACTTGAGCACAATGGAGATTGGCACACGCCCACACATCTTTGAGAACAACTTGTGTCTTCACGTTTGTTCAATCTAAGAACTTCATCACCAATTGTATCCATGATCTACTTTTGCTTCCTTTCTTCCAAACTTGTCTCCACAACCCTAAATGCACAAAAGAGTACAAATACACACGAATGAGACATAAAATATAATAAAAGTAATGCTTAATGTAAAAAAAGTATACTTTGTATTACTTAAACACAAGCACTTATCACATATATTTGGAATTATTTTGGCTTTCGTATTTTATGATGAAAGATTGGTTTCATGATTAGCTTGTTTTCCTAATGTGGAACCTTATGTTCAATGTTTTGGTGGTTTTGAAGTTGCCAACCCAAGTCGAGGTAAAAAGGATTTCTCTTTGTATTATTTTGTGTTACTCCTTTTAAAGATTTCTATCTTATGTAATTATGTTCTAAATTATTATCTTCCTTTTTGGTAAAGTAATTATTTTGGTGTTTTATTATTATCTTTGTTGTTGGGGGTCTTCTAGTGGGGTTAGGCTAACCTCCCCTCACTGAGTAATTGTGGTTGCTTACCCCCTCTTTTCCCTCCCCAGGTGTCAGTTCAGTGAAGTGATGCAGACGTGGAATGCATGGCAAGAGTTGGTTTTAGAGTAGTTACTTGGGTTAATTGTGCATGTTCTCAGTTATTGGCATGTAGAGTGTGGAATCCCTTAATATAAGTAATTAGTTAACTTATGTATTCATTTCTGCATCTTAAGAACCCTTGTATTAGTTGTGGTCTAAATGTTGAATGAGTGACCATTCTCAGTGTTTGGTTTTATTAAAATCTTGTATTTTGAAGTGTGAGCACTATGTCCCTTATCCTTAGCTTGTCAAGTTAGTCTTGTGTAGAGAATTGTTACATTCAGTTTATTGTTAAGTTTATACAGGGAACATGTTAGCCTTATGATGATCCAGGGTTGAGGTAGTGTTTAACCCCCCTTGAATTATCGTTGTGGTATGTCACGTGTGGGACCTGCGGGCCGGGGCGTGACACATGCCTTCTCGCACCTTGTCTCTCATACTAAGCATCACCTAACTAAAAGAATTTTGTCCTTTCCCCGATTGACGTTGAAATCCATAAGACGGAGAAGGACATTGAGTTCCTGGAAAACCTTAACAGTCTTGCCAACCCTCTTTCCCTAAACTCCAGATACCTTAGGGCCTTAAACAATAGCCACAGTGCTTTACTAAGGCAAAACAACATTCATTGGGCACAAGGAAGGTGACTTAAACTCAAAATTTTTCCATAACATGGCCAAAACTAAAAGCCACATAAACAGAATTTCCTATGTTAGTGATATCTCCGGGCAAAACTTTACTGCTCAAACCGATATCGAGAGTTGTTTCACCAGCTTTTTCCAAGACCTAAGGAGCCCTAAGTGTAGATGGTCTTTCCCTAATTTAATTAGAAGTCTTTCACCTGATCACATATTTGTTAGTGAGAAGGATAAGGCTTTCCTAACTAAGCATGTTACATATAGTGGGATCCTGGCGACTATCAAATCGATGGCTAAGGACAAAAGCCCTGGGCCTGATGGTTTGAATGTCAAATTTTATCTATTTTTTTGGGACATCATTAAGGATCCTCTCTATAAAGCCATCTCCCATTTTTTCTCCACTGCTCAGCTTCCTAAAACTTGGGGGAGAGGGGGGAGGAACTTTCCTTGTCCTTATTCCAAAATCTAACAATCCCAAATCCGTTTTGGATTTTTGACCCATTTTTTTGTGCAACGTCTCTTATCAAAATTATTTCCAAACTATTAACAAATCATTTAAAGAAAATTATTCATAAAAATTGTTGGGAAAGAGCAAAGTACGTTTTTAGCTGGGAAAACTTGTTTTGATAACATCATCGAGGCCCAAGAGATTGTGCATTCCTTAGAGTCTGAGACCATAAACCCCCCAGGATGTTATTGAAGGTTAACATAGCTAAGGCTTATGATATGGTTGAGTGGGATGTTGTTCTTGTAACTCTCCATCTTATGAATTTCCCAGTTATATGGATTGACTGGATCAGAGCTTGCATGTCTAGTGCTAGGTTTGCTATTTTGATTAATGGCCATGTCACTCATTGGTTTTCTAGTGGTAGGGGTCTCAAACAAGGGGATCCTTTGTCCCCTTATTTGTTCCTCCTAATTTCTCATAATCTTTTAGCCATGTTAAACCATGCCTGATCTCAGAAGTGGACCCCTGGTTTTGATGATAGATTGAATGTGAACTTTAACCACCTGATGTTTGTTGATGACTTGATTATTGTCACTTGTGCTTCCCGGTCAGCTGCTAGGGCCTGTAAAGTTTGTTTGGAAATTTATAGGGGCCTTACTAGGAAAATGTTGAATGTCAATAAATCAAATATTTACTTTCCCAGTTGGATAAATAAAAAGATTTGTAAAGCGATTGTGGAAATTCTAGATATGAATGTGGGAGTTTTCCCTTTTAAGTACATGGGGTATTTGATTAGGCCTAAGCATTTGCTTATCAATAGTTTCCAACCCCTTGTTATCAAGGCCTAGTCCCGTATTAAGGCTTGGAATCATACTCCTCTTTCCTTAGCTGGTCAGGCTGTGCTTGTCAATAGTGTCCTGATGCCCATCACTACCTTTCAGTTGTCTTGTGTGGCGGTTCTGATTCCATTCTTGATCAATTTCAAAAATAGCGAGGAAGTTCCTCTAGGGTGGGAATTGCAATCGTATCGGCTTCTATACTATGGGTTGGAGCACTACTACACTTGGTAAAACTGAGGAGGGATTTGGTGTCAGAAACTTAAGGAATGCCAAATGTGCTCTTATGGCAAAAAATGTTTTTATGGCACTTAACTGTGAAGATAAACTGTGGATTCATATTTCAAATTTGAAATATGGGACTTTCCATTGTTGGAACACCAGTAATGCCAAAAAATGTTTCTAGTTTTTATTGAGTTTTGAAAATTGTTGCCTCTAAAATTAAAGCATGTTGTTGGAGTAAAGAGTGTAATCCCAGTAAAACTAATGTTTTGAGGGATCCTTGGCTCTTCGACGTTCTAATTTCTTACAAACCCACTTTTGTGAACATGAACATTCAGTTGGAAAATGTTTCTATTAATGACTATATTGAAAACTCTTCGATTAATCCTGATGCTTGTAGACTTGTTTTTGGCAAAAATGTGGACTAATCTCGCTTGAGTAATTGAACTATTAATAGAGAGAGTAAGAATTTTTGGGTTTGGGTTCCATTGGGATCAACCTTGTCTCTTGCTATTTCGGTTTAGAATTGGTTCAATGGTGATCAACATGAAAAGAAAACTGCTAGGAGGGTTCGCAATGTCTCTGGAAACTGAAGATCATCCTCAGAGTGAAAGTTTTTATGTGGAGGATGCTGCATGGAAGGACTCCAACTTTTTCTTACCTTCACAGACTTAACATTGGGCTGGAGAGGGAATATGTCTTTTGTGAACTTCAGAATGAAACTGATGAGCATATTCTATGGCAATGCAGCAAAAGCAAGATGAGCTGGACTATTATTGGAAGGTTTGCTGGAATGGATTTAGATATGATCGACAATCTTACGAACGGCGAGTGGACTACTAAGAGATGGAAAACAAAGTGCAGGAATGGTTGTTTCAAGGCCACGTTGGCCTCCTGTGCCTGGTTGTTACGGAAAGCCCGATGCGACTGAATTTTGAAGCAAACCACCCCCAATTTTCTCCATATTGGATACCAAGTAGTTGCTATGGTGGAGAGCCTGGATAAGGAGCTGACAATGAAAACAGGGAAGCTTTTTCATTGTCCTTTTAATTCTTCTCTTTATTTGTTTACGGATGTGGCGTGGATAGAACAAAACTAATGCATGGGTTTTGTTCTAGTTAACAGGGATAAAACAATTATGTTGGCAGGTGCTATGAATGGAAGAGCAATATCCGGTGTTCAAGGGGAGCTAAATGCATTGATCATGGAGCTGAAGTGCTTCTTGGAGAGGAGCTTTCAACCCCAGAATATATACATAGACTGTGCAGTTTTGGTAGATTGGATTCAAAAGGATGAACCGGAGATGGCATGGAGAGCCAAGGAGAAGATTGTGGAGATCTAACAACTAATCGGGCATTGTTTCAATGTTAATTTCCAGTGCATTATACAGGAGCTGAACGTTGTTTCTGACAAAATTGCAAAGTTTGCAATAAGAAACCCGGATGGCGGCCTATTTCATAGGGGACTTGAGGTGCCAAACTAGCTGGCGGAGGCTACCCATGAGAGTGAATTGAAGTGCTAGAGCTCTTGTTGTCTTGTTTTTTGTGTTCTTTTTAGCTTTTGCTAGTTTGCAGAGCTCCCCTAACTATTTTTAATATTTAAATTTGATATAATTTTTTCGTGCAAAAATTTATTAATATTTATGATTTCATGTTCTTATTATTACCCCATTATTAATTATTACTATTAATTGCAAAAATTTCTCTATATAAAAAATAATTTAACCTGAAATAATTTAATTAATTTAATAAACTTTTTATTAAATATAAAAATATTTAATATTTTTAAAAAATATTTTTATTTATAAATTTAAATAAGAAATATCTTTTATTTCACAAAATTAAATTACAAATTATCATAACTAGATAACAGTATTTTGAGATAAAAACTATAATCACCCAATGCATGAAAGAACATAAAATCAAAAATAAAAAAAAAATCTAAATTTTTTCGTTATAATGAGTTGATAACCGCGGATCGGGGTTATTTACCCTGTGCTAGAGTTACATGGGGCCTAATTGTGAGACTAAAGACCTTTTCTTTAGTTTTATTGATTTTTCCAAGCGTATTCTAAATTATTTTGTCCAATTAAGGGAATTTGCGGTTGTAGAGTTGTTATCTTGGTCACTTTTTTGTCTATAAACAAAAGCACATTCGTGTTCAGGCCATGCTTATGCCCGTGCACTTTACAAGTAAGTTGTTGGCTTTGTGTTGTTGCAAATTTAGCCAAACTGTAAAGTGCACCGCCTAAAAGCACACCCTAAGCAAGGCCATGCTCTAGGCACGATACCCGCTATTTTTTCTACTATAGCATCAGTACTGTAGTAGAGGTACCGCAACAGTGGTACTGTAGCATTAGCAGGGGTAGATCACGGGTGAATTTTTGTGATGCACACCTGTGCTTCAATTTTATCTGCCTCGATTTGAGTGTATTTTGGGTCTTTTGTGAACCCTAACCCTTTTACCCCCTTTCTTTCCTCTTTTTCCTCTGATTCTCTTGGTTTTCTCTTGGAGGAGAAAAAAAGCCTTGGATGATCCATTTCTTCTTGGTAGATTGAAGCCTCATCATTTCTTCTTCGAATATAAGGGTAAGCACTCTCTTCTTGTCTCTCCCCTTGTTCTCGTTGGAGTGTGGATGTTAGATCTAGGGTTTTGTTGAATTTCTTTCTTTCATTTCGTGTTTTCTTATTACTAGAGGCTTGAGATAGAGTTTGTACTCCGTTTTCATTCAAGATTTGTTGGATTCATGAACCTCTCTCGAGTTGGAAAATGGTGTTACTGTAGTACAGGTAGATCTCACTTGAAATTCTGCTTTCTTTAGTTTGGAAGGAGACTAACCTCCCTAGAAACACTTTGAAACCATTGGAACCCATTTTTAAGCCAACCCTAGATCTTGTCAAGGTTGTATTCATGTTTAAGCTTAGGGTTTCAGTTGTGTTTTCTTTTTGCTTAATTTTTGTTACTTGTGAGTACAATAATAATAATAATAATAACAATAATAATAAAAAATTATTATTATTATCAAAAAATAAAACTCCCCACTCTTGTTTCGCGGGTCTTCCCATCGTATTTTTTTAAAACACAAAAATCCTGCTTTTCAAATGAAGGTCCGTGTTGGAAGCGGATGGCGAGGGTCTCCCGACGCTGGAGAAGCCCCCATCGGAGGATCATCGATCTATCTTGGCCTTGTCAAGAAGTCGTCAATTTATTGCAACGCGTGTTCATTTTTTCATCGGGTGCGATCATACCAAAGACTAAAGCACCGGGATCCCATCGAACTCCGAGTTAAGCGTGCTTTGGGCGAGAGTAGTACTAGGATGGGTGACCTCCTGGAAGTCCTCGTGTTGCACCCCATCTCCATTTTTGCTCCATCGCTTTCCCGTATTCGCTTTTTTTCTCAATATTCTTACTCTTTTACAATAATAATAATAATAATAAATTTTATTATTATTATCAAAAAAATAAAACTCCCGACTCTTGTTTCGCTGGGTCTTCCCATCATATTTTTAAACACAAAAATCCCTGCTTTTCAATTGAAGGTCTCGTGTTGAAGCGGATGGCGCTGGTCTCCCGACGCTGGAGAAGCCCCATCGGGAGGATCATCGATCTATCTTGGCCTTGTCAAGAAGTCGTCAATTTATTGCAACGCGTGTTCATTTTTCATCGGATGCGATCATCATGAGCACTCAAAGCACCGGATCCCATCGAACTCCGGGTTAAGCGTGCTTTGGGCGAGAGTAGTACTAGGATGGGTGACCTCCTGGGAAGTCCTCGTTTTGCACCCCATCTCCATTTTTTTATTTTTTTTTGCTCCATCGTTTCCCGTATTCATTTTTTCTCAATATTCTTACTCCTTTACAATAATAATAATAATAATAATAATAATAATAATAATAATAATAAATTTTTATTATTGTTATCAAAAATAAAACTCCCGACTCTTGTTTCACTGGGTCTTCCCATCGTATTTTTTTAAACACAAAAATCCCTGCTTTTCAATTGAAGGTCTGCGTTGGAAGCGGATGGCGCTGGGTCTCCCGACGCTGGAGAAGCCCCATCGGAGGATCATCGATCTATCTCGCCTTGTCAAGTAAGTCGTCAATTTATTGCAACGCGTGTTCATTTTCATCGGGATGCGATCATACCAAAGACTAAAGCACGGGATCCCATCGAACTCCGAGTTAAGCGTGCTTTGGGCGAGAGTAGTACTAGGATGGGTGACTTCCTTGAAGTCCTCGTGTTGCACCCCATCTCCATGCTCCATCGCTTCCCGTATTCGCTTTTTTCTCAATATTCATACTCATTTACAATAATAATAATAATAATAATAATAATAATAAATTTTATTATTGTTATCAAAAAAATAAAACTCCCCGACTCTTGTTTCGCTGGGTCTTCCCATCGATTTTTTTAAACACAAAAATCCCGCTTTTCAATTGAAGGTCCGTGTTGGAAGCGGATGGCGCGGGTCTCCCGACGCTGGAGAAGCCCACATCGAGGATCATCGATCTATCTTGGCCTTGTCGAGAAGTCGTCAATTTATTGCAACGCGTGTTCATTTTCACCGAGTGCGATCATACGAGCACTAAAGCACCGGATCCCATCGAACTCCGGGTTAAGGGTGTGCTTGGCGAGAGTAGTACTAGGATGGGTGACCTCGGGAAGTCCTCGTGTTGCACCCCGATCTCCATTTTGCTCCATCGCTTTCCCGTGATTCGCTTTTTTTCTCAATATTCTTACTCCTTTACAATAATAATAATAATAATAAATTTTATTATTATTATCAAAAAATAAAACTCTCGACTCTTGTTTCGCGGGTCTTCCCATCGTATTTTTTTAAACACAAAATCCCATTTTCAATTGAAGGTCTGTGTTGGAAGCGGATGGCGCTGGGTCTCCGACGCTGGAGAAGCCCCCGTCCGGAGGATCATCGATCTATCTTGGCCTTGTCAGTAAGTCGTCAATTTATTGCAATACGTGTTCATTTTCACTTGGTGCGATCATACCAGCACTAAAGCACCGGATCCCATCGAACTCCAGGGTTAAGTGTGCTTGGGCGAGAGTAGTACTAGGATGGGTGACCTCCCTGGGAAGTCCTCGTGTTGCACCCCCATCTCCATGCTCCATCGCTTTCCCGTATTCGCTTTTTTTCTCAATATTCTTACTCCTTTACATAATAATAATAATAATAATAAATTTTATTATTATTATAAAAAAATAAAACTCCCGACTATTGTTTCGCGAGTCTTCCCATCGTATTTTTTTTTAAACACAAAATCCCGTTTTCAATTGAAGGTCTGTGTTGGAAGCGGATGGCGCGGGTCTCCGACGTTGGACAAGCCCCATAAGGAGGATCATCGACTTATCTTGGCCTTGTCAGTAAGTCGTCAATTTATTGCAACGCGTGTTCATTTTCATCGGGTCCGATCATACCAGCACTAAAGCACCGGATCCCATCAGAACTCCGAAGTTAAGCGTGCTTGTGCGAGAGTAGTACTAGGATGGTTGAGCTCCTGGGAAGTCCTCGTGTTGCACACCATCTCAATTTTTTTTTTTTTGCTCCATCGTTTCCCGTATTCTTTTTTTCTCAATATTCTTACTCCTTTACAATAATAATAATAATAATAATAATAATAATAATAATAATAATAATAATAATAATAATAAAAATAAATTTTATTATTATTATCAAAAAATAAAACTCCCGACTCTTTGTTTCGCTGGTCTTCCCATCGATTTTTTAAACACAAAAACCCTGCTTTTCAATTGAAGGTCTGTGTTGGAAGCGGATGGCGCGGGTCTCCGACATTGGAGAAGCCCCATCAGGAGGATCATCGATCTATCTTGGCCTTGTTAGTAAGTCGTCAATTTTTTGCAACGCGTGTTCATTTTCATCGGGTGCGGTCATACCAAAGACTAAAGCACTCGGATCCCATCGTAACTACGATGTTAAGCGTGCTTTGGGCGAGAGTAGTACTAGGATGGGTGACCTCCTAGGAAGTCCTCGTGTTGCACCCCCATCTCTATTTGCTCCATCGTTTCCCGTATTCGTTTTTTCTCAATATTCTTACTCCTTTACAATAATAATAATAATAATAATAATAATAATAATAAATTTTATTATTATTAACATAAAAATAAAACTCCCGACTCTTTGTTTCGCTGGGTCTTCCCATCGTATTTTTTTAAACACAAAAATCCCGTTTTCAATTGAAGGTATGTGTTGGAAGCGGATGGCGCAGGTCTCCGACGTTGGAGAAGCCAAATCTGGAGGATCATCGATCCATCTTGGCCTTGTCAATAAGTCCTCAATTTGTTGCAACGCGTGTTCATTTTCATCTGGTGCGATCATACCAACACTAAAGCACCGGATTTCATCAGAACTCCGAAGTTAAGCGTGCTTGGGCGAGAGTAGTACTAGGATGGGTGACCTCCCGGGAAGTCCCTCGTGTTGCACCCCATCTCCTTTTGCTCCATCGCTATCAGTATTCGCTTTTTCTCAATATTCTTACTCATTTACAATAATAATAATAATAATAATAATAATAATAATAATAATAATAATAAAAAAAATTTTATTATTAGTATCAAAAAAATAAAAATCCCGACTCTTTGTTTTCGCGTGGTCTTCCCATTGTATTTTTAAAACACAAAATCCCGTTTTCAATTGAAGGTCTGTGTTAGAAGCGGATTTCGCGGGTGTCCGACGTTGGAGAAGCCTCATCAGGAGGATCATCGATCTATCTTGGCCTTATCAGTATGTCATCAATTTATTGCAACGCGTGTTCATTTTCATCGGGTGCGATCATACCAGACTAAAAGCACCGGATCCCATCGAACTCCGGGTTAAGGGTGCTTGGGCGAGAGTAGTACTAGGATGGGTGATCTCCTGGGAAGTCCAAGTGTTGCACCCCATCTCCATTTTTTTTTTCTCCATCGTTTCCCATATTCGTTTTGCCTCAATATTCTTACTCCTTTACAATTATAATAATAATAATAATAATAATAATAATAATAATAATAATAGTAAATTTTATTATTATTATCAAAAAATAAAACTCCCGACTCTTGTTTCACGGGTCTTCCCATCGTATTTTTTTTAAAACACAAAATCCCATTTTCAATTGAAGGTCTGTGTTGGAAGCGGATGTCGTGGGTCACCGACGTTGGAGAAACCCCATCAGGAGGATCATCGATCTATCTTAGCCTTGTTAGTAAGTCGTCAATTTATTGCAACGCGTGTTCATTTTCATCGGGTGCGATCATACCAGCACTAAAGCACCGGATCCCATCCGAACTCCGAAGTTAAGCATGCTTGAGCGAGAGTAGTACTGGGATGGGTGACCTCCCGGAAGTCCTCGTGCTGCACCCCATCTCCATGCTCCATCGCTTTCGCGTATTTGTTTTTTTCTCAATATTCTTACTCCTTTACAATAATAATAATAATAATAATAATAATAATAATAATAATAATAATAATAATAATAATAAATTTTATTATTATCATCAAAAAATAAAACTCCCGACTCTTGTTTCGCGGGTCTTCCCATAGTATTTTTTTCTTAAACACAAAATCCCGTTTTCAATTGAATGTCTGTGTTAGAAGCGGATGGCGCGGGTCTCCGACATTGGAGAAGCCCCATCAGGAGGATCATCGATCTATCTTGGCCTTGTCAGTAAGTCGTCAATTTATTGCAACGCGTGTTCATTTTCATCGGGTGCGATCATACCAGCACTAAAGCACTGGATCCCATCAGAACTCCGAAGTTAAGCGTGCTTGGGCGAGAGTAGTACTAGGATTGGTGACCTCCTGGGAAGTGCTCGTGTTGCACCCCATCTCAATGCTCCATCGCTTTTCCGTGATTCGCTTTTTTTCTCAATATTCTTACTCCTTTACAAAATAATAATAATAATAATAATAATAATAATACTAATAATAATAATAATAATAAATTTTATTATTATTATCAAAAAAATAAAACTCCCGACTTTGTTTTGCGTGTCTTCCCATCGTATTTTTTAAACACAAAAATCCCTGCTTTCAATTGAAGGTCTCGTGGTTGGAAGCGGATGGCGCTGGTCTCCCGACGCTGGAGAAGCCCCCATCGAGGATCATCGATCTATCTTGGCCTTGTCAATAAGTCGTAGATTTTTTGCAACGCGTGTTCATTTTCATCGGGTGCGGTCATACCAGACTAAAGTACCGGATCCCATCGAACTCCGGGTTAAGCGTGCTTTTGGCGAGAGTAGTACTAGGATGGGTGACCTCTTGGGACAGTCCATCTCCTTTTTATAATATCATCATCAATACACTACTTTACTAATAATAATAATAATAATAATAATAATAAACAATAAATTTTTATTATTATTCATCAAAAAAATAAAAACTCCCGACTCTTGTTTTATGGGACTTCCCATCGTATCAAACACAAAAATCCTGCTTTTCAATTGAAGGTCTCAGTGTTGGAAGCTGATGGCGCTGGTCTCCCGACGCTGGAGAAGCTCCCATCAGAGGATCATCGATCCATCTCGGCCTTGTCAAGTAAGTCGTCAATTTATTGCAACGCGTGTTCATTTTCATCCGGGTGCGATCATACCAAAGACTAAAGCACCGGATCCCATCGTAACTCCCGGGTTAAGCGTGCTTTGGGCGAGAGTAGTACTAGGATGGGTGACCTCCTGAAGTCCCTCGTGTTGCACCCCATCTCCATTTTGCTCCATCGCTTTCCCGTATTTGTTTTTTTCTCAATATTCTTACTCATTTACACTAATAATAATAATAATAATAATAATAAATTTTATTATTATTATCAAAAAAATAAAAACTCCCGACTCTTGTTTCGCTGGGTCCTCCCGATCGTATCAAAACACAAAAACCTGCTTTTCAATTGAAGGTCCCGTGTTGGAAGCGGATGGCGCGGGTCCCCGACGCTGGAGAAGCCCCATCGAGGATCATCGATCTATCTCTGACTTGTCACGAAGTCGTCAATTTATTGCAACGCGTGTTCATTTTCACTCGGGTGCGATCATACCCAAGACTAAAAGCACCGGATCCCATCGAACTCCGGGTTAAGCGTGCTTGGGCGAGAGTAGTACTAGGATGGGTGACCTCCCGGAAGTCCTCGTGTTGCACCCCATCTCCATTTTGCTCCATCGCTTTCCCGTGATTTGTTTTTTCTCAATATTCTTACTACTTTACAATAATAATAATAATAATAATAATAATAATAATAAATTTTATTATTATTATCAAAAAATAAAACTCCCGACTCTTGTTTCACGGGTCCTCCTATCGTTTCAAACACAAAATCCCGTTTTCAATTGAAGTTCTGTGTTGGAAGCGGATGGCGCGGGTCCCCGACGTTGGAGAAGCCCCATCAGGAGGATCATCGATCTATCTCGGAATTGTCAGTAAGTCGTCAATTTATTGCAACGCGTGTTCATTTTCACCGGGTGCGATCATACCAGCACTAAAGCACCGGATCCCATCAGAACTCCGAAGTTAAGCGTGCTTGGGCGAGAGTAGTACTAGGATGGGTGACCTCCTGGGAAGTCCTCGTGTTGCACCCCATCTCCATTTTGCTCCATCGTTTCCCGTATTTGTTTTTTCTCAATATTCTTACTACTTTACAATAATAATAATAATAATAATAATAATAAATTTTATTATTATTATCAAAAAATAAAACTCCCGACTCTTGTTTCGCGGGTCCTCCTATCGTTTTTTTTTTTTCAAACACAAAATCCCGTTTTCAATTGAAGTTCTGTGTTGGAAGCGGATGGCGCGGGTCCCCGACGTTGGAGAAGCCCCATCAGGAGGATCATCGATCTATCTCGGAATTGTCAGTAAGTCGTCAATTTATTGCAACGCGTGTTCATTTTCACCGGGTGCGATCATACCAACACTAAAGCACCGGATCCCATCAGAACTCCGAAGTTAAGCGTGCTTGGGCGAGAGTAGTACTAGGATGGGTGACCTCCTGGGAAGTCCTCGTGTTGCACCCCATCTCCATTTTGCTCCATCGCTTTCCCGTATTTGTTTTTTTCTCAATATTCTTACTACTTTACAATAATAATAATAATAATAATAATAAATTTTATTATTATTATCAAAAAAATAAAACTCCCGACTCTTTGTTTCGCTGGGTCCTCCCTATCGCTTTTTGTTTTTCAAACACAAAAATCCCTGCTTTCAATTGAAGTTCCGTGTTGGAAGCGGATGGCGCGGGTCCCCCGACGCTGGAGAAGCCCCCATCAGAGGATCATCGATCTATCTCGGAATTGTCAAGAAGTCGTCAATTTATTGCAACGCGTGTTCATTTTTCACCGGGTAGCGATCATACCAAAGACTAAAGCACCGGATCCCATCGAACTCCGGGTTAAGCGTGCTTTGGGCGAGAGTAGTACTAGGATGGGTGACCTCCTGGAAGTCCTCGTGTTGCACCCCATCTCCATTTTGCTCCATCGCTTTCCCGTATTTGTTTTTTTCTCAATATTCTTACTACTTTACAATAATAATAATAATAATAATAATAATAAATTTTATTATTATTATCAAAAAAATAAAACTCCCGACTCTTTGTTTCATGGGTCCTCCCTATCGCTTTTTGTTTTTCAAACACAAAAATCCCGCTTTTCAATTGAAGTTCTCGGTTGGAAGCGGATGGCGCTGGGTCCCCGACGTTGGAGAAGCCCCATCAGGAGGATCATCGATCTATCTCGGAATTGTCGGTAAGTCGTCAATTTATTGCAACGCGTGTTCATTTTCACCGGGTGCGATCATACCAAAGCACTAAAGCACCGGATCCCATCGTAACTCCGGGTTAAGCGTGCTTTGGGCGAGAGTAGTACTAGGATGGGTGACCTCCCCGGGAAGTCCTCGTGTTGCACCCCATCTCCATTTTTGCTCCATCGCTTTCCCGTATTTGTTTTTTTCTCAATATTCTTACTACTTTACATAATAATAATAATAATAATAATAATAAATTTTATTATTATTATCAAAAAAATAAAACTCCCGACTCTTTGTTTCGCATGGGTCCTCCCTATCGCTTTTTTTGTTTTTCAAACACAAAATCCCTGCTTTTCAATTGAAGTTCGTGGTTGGAAGCGGATGGCGCTGGGTCCCCGACGCTGGAGAAGCCCCCATCGAGGATCATCGATCTATCTCGGAATTGTCAAGAAGTCGTCAATTTATTGCAACGCTGTGTTCATTTTCACCGGTGCGATCATACCAAAGACTAAAGCACCGGATCCCATCGTAACTCCGGGTTAAGCGTGCTTGGGCGAGAGTAGTACTAGGATGGGTGACCTCCCGGAAGTCCTCGTGTTGCACCCCATCTCCATTTTTGCTCCATCGCTTTCCCGTATTTGTTTTTTTCTCAATATTCTTACTACTTTACTAATAATAATAATAATAATAATAATAAATTTTATTATTATTATCAAAAAAATAAAACTCCCGACTCTTGTTTCACTGGGTCCTCCCTATCGCTTTTTTGTTTTTCAAACACAAAAATCCCTGCTTTTCAATTGAAGTTCCGTGTTGGAAGCGGATGGCGCTGGTCCCCGACGCTGGAGAAGCCCCATCGAGGATCATCGATCTATCTCGGAATTGTCAAGAAGTCGTCAATTTATTGCAACGCTGTGTTCATTTTCACCCGGGTGCGATCATACCAAAGACTAAAGCACCGGATCCCATCGAACTCCGGGTTAAGCGTGCTTTGGGCGAGAGTAGTACTAGGATGGGTGACCTCCCTGGAAGTCCTCGTGTTGCACCCCATCTCCATTTTTGCTCCATCGCTTTCCCCGTATTTGTTTTTTTCTCAATATTCTTACTACTTTACAATAATAATAATAATAATAATAATAATAAATTTTTATTATTATTATCAAAAAAATAAAACTCCCCGACTCTTGTTTCGCTGGGTCCTCCCATCGCTTTTTGTTTTTCAAACACAAAATCCCGCTTTTCAATTGAAGTTCTCGGTTGGAAGCGGATGGCGCTGGGTCCCCGACGCTGGAGAAGCCCCCATCGAGGATCATCGATCTATCTCGGAATTGTCAGTAAGTCGTCAATTTATTGCAACGCTGTTCATTTTCACCGGGTGCGATCATACCAAAGACTAAAGCACCGGATCCCATCGTAACTCCGGGTTAAGCGTGCTTGGGCGAGAGTAGTACTAGGATGGGGCGACCTCCTGGAAGTCCTCGTGTTGCACCCCATCTCCATTTTTGCTCCATCGCTTTCCCGTATTTGTTTTTTTCTCAATATTCTTACTACTTTTACAATAATAATAATAATAATAATAATAATAAATTTTATTATTATTATCAAAAAAATAAAACTCCCGACTCTTGTTTCGCTGGGTCCTCCCTATCGCTTTTTGTTTTTCAAACACAAAAATCCCTGCTTTCAATTGAAGTTCGTGTTGGAAGCTGATGGCGCTGGTCCCCCGACGCTGGAGAAGCCCCCATCGAGGATCATCGATCTATCTCGGAATTGTCAAGAAGTCGTCAATTTATTGCAACGCTGTGTTCATTTTCACCGGTGCGATCATACCAAAGACTAAAGCACCGGATCCCATCGAACTCCGGGTTAAGCGTGCTTTGGGCGAGAGTAGTACTAGGATGGGTGACCTCCCTGGAAGTCCTCGTGTTGCACCCCATCTCCATTTTTGCTCCATCGCTTTCCCGTATTTGTTTTTTCCTCAATATTCTTACTACTTTACAATAATAATAATAATAATAATAATAAATTTTTATTATTATTATCAAAAAAATAAAACTCCCCGACTCTTTGTTTCACTGGGTCCTCCCATCGCTTTTGTTTTTCAAACACAAAAATCCCTGCTTTCAATTGAAGTTCCGTGGTTGGAAGCGGATGGCGCTGGTCCCCGACGCTGGAGAAGCCCCATCGAGGATCATCGATCTATCTCGAATTGTCAATAAGTCGTCAATTTATTGCAACGCGTGTTCATTTTCACCGGGTGCGATCATACCAAAGACTAAAGCACCGGATCCCATCGAACTCCGGGTTAAGCGTGCTTTGGGCGAGAGTAGTACTAGGATGGGTGACCTCCTGGGAAGTCCCTCGTGTTGCACCCCATCTCCATTTTTGCTCCATCGCTTTCCCGTATTTGTTTTTTTCTCAATATTCTTACTACTTTACAATAATAATAATAATAATAATAATAAATTTTATTATTATTATCAAAAAATAAAACTCCCGACTCTTGTTTCGCTGGGTCCTCCCATCGCTTTTTTGTTTTTCAAACACAAAAATCCCTGCTTTCAATTGAAGTTCCGTGGTTGGAAGCGGATGGCGCTGGGTCCCCGACGCTGGAGAAGCCCCCATCGAGGATCATCGATCTATCTCGAATTGTCAAGAAGTCGTCAATTTATTGCAACGCGTGTTCATTTTCACCGGTGCGATCATACCAAAGACTAAAGCACCGGATCCCATCGTAACTCCGGGTTAAGCGTGCTTTGGGCGAGAGTAGTACTAGGATGGGGCGACCTCCCGGGAAGTCCTCGTGTTGCACCCCATCTCCATTTTGCTCCATCGCTTTCCCGTGATTTGTTTTTTTCTCAATATTCTTACTACTTTACAATAATAATAATAATAATAATAATAATAAATTTTATTATTATTATCAAAAAAATAAAACTCCCGACTCTTTGTTTCGCTGGGTCCTCCCTATCGCTGTTTTCAAACACAAAAATCCCGCTTTCAATTGAAGTTCTCGTGTTGGAAGCGGATGGCGCTGGGTCCCCGACGCTGGAGAAGCCCCCATCGAGGATCATCGATCTATCTCGGAATTGTCAAGAAGTCGTCAATTTATTGCAACGCTGTGTTCATTTTCACCGGTGCGATCATACCAAAGACTAAAGCACCGGATCCCATCGTAACTCCGGGTTAAGCGTGCTTTGGGCGAGAGTAGTACTAGGATGGGCGACCTCCCGGAAGTCCCTCGTGTTGCACCCCATCTCCATTTTTGCTCCATCGCTTTCCCGTGATTTGTTTTTTTCTCAATATTCTTACTACTTTACAATAATAATAATAATAATAATAATAAATTTTATTATTATTATCAAAAAAATAAAACTCCCGACTCTTTGTTTCGCTGGGTCCTCCCTATCGCTTTTTTGTTTTTCAAACACAAAAATCCCGCTTTTCAATTGAAGTTCCGTGGTTGGAAGCGGATGGCGCGGGTCCCCGACGCTGGAGAAGCCCCATCGGAGGATCATCGATCTATCTCGGAATTGTCAAGAAGTCGTCAATTTATCGCAACGCTGCGGTTCATTTTCACCGGTGCGATCATACCAAAGACTAAAGCACCGGATCCCATCGAACTCCGGGTTAAGCGTGCTTGGGCGAGAGTAGTACTAGGATGGGCGACCTCCCGGGAAGTCCTCGTGTTGCACCCCATCTCCATTTTTGCTCCATCGCTTCCCGTATTTGTTTTTTTCTCAATATTCTTACTACTTTACAATAATAATAATAATAATAATAATAATAAATTTTATTATTATTATCAAAAAAAATAAAACTCCCGACTCTTGTTTCGCTGGGTCCTCCCTATCGCTTTGTTTTTCAAACACAAAAATCCCGCTTTCAATTGAAGTTCCGTGTTGGAAGCGGATGGCGCGGGTCCCCGACGCTGGAGAAGCCCCATCGAGGATCATCGATCTATCTCGGAATTGTCAAGAAGTCGTCAATTTATTGCAACGCTGTGTTCATTTTTCACCGGTGCGATCATACCAAAGACTAAAGCACCGGATCCCATCGTAACTCCGGGTTAAGCGTGCTTTGGGCGAGAGTAGTACTAGGATGGGTGACCTCCCTGGAAGTCCTCGTGTTGCACCCCATCTCCATTTTTGCTCCATCGCTTCCTCGTATTTGTTTTTTTCTCAATATTCTTACTACTTTACTAATAATAATAATAATAATAATAATAAATTTTATTATTATTATCAAAAAAATAAAACTCCCGACTCTTGTTTCGCTGGGTCCTCCCTATCGCTTTTTGTTTTTCAAACACAAAAATCCCGCTTTTCAATTGAAGTTCTCGTGTTGGAAGCGGATGGCGTGGGTCCCCGACGTTGGAGAAGCCCCATCAGGAGGATCATCGATCTATCTCGGAATTGTCAGTAAGTCGTCAATTTATTGCAACGCGTGTTCATTTTCACCGGTGCGATCATACCAGCACTAAAGCACCGGATCCCATCGAACTCCGGGTTAAGCGTGCTTGGGCGAGAGTAGTACTAGGATGGGTGACCTCCCGGAAGTCCTCGTGTTGCACCCCATCTCCATTTTTGCTCCATCGCTTCCCGTGATTTGTTTTTTTCTCAATATTCTTACTACTTTTACAATAATAATAATAATAATAATAATAAATTTTATTATTATTATCAAAAAAAATAAAACTCCCGACTCTTTGTTTCGCTGGGTCCTCCCTATCGCTTTTTTGTTTTTTCAAAACACAAAAATCCCGCTTTTCAATTGAAGTTCGTGGTTGAAGCGGATGGCGCTGGTCCCCGACGCTGGAGAAGCCCCCATCGAGGATCATCGATCTATCTCGGAATTGTCAGAAGTCGTCAATTTATCGCAACGCTGTGTTCATTTTCACCGGTGCGATCATACCAAAGACTAAAGCACCGGATCCCATCGAACTCCGGGTTAAGCGTGCTTGGGCGAGAGTAGTACTAGGATGGGTGACCTCCTGGAAGTCCCTCGTGTTGCACCCCATCTCCATTTTTGCTCCATCGCTTCCCGTATTTGTTTTTTTCTCAATATTCTTACTACTTTACTAATAATAATAATAATAATAATAATAATAAATTTTATTATTATTATCAAAAAAATAAAACTCCCGACTCTTGTTTCGCTGGGTCCTCCCATCGCTTTTTGTTTTTCAAACACAAAAATCCCGCTTTCAATTGAAGTTCTCGGTTGAAGCGGATGGCGCTGGGTCCCCGACGCTGGAGAAGCCCCATCGAGGATCATCGATCTATCTCGGAATTGTCAAGAAGTCGTCAATTTATCGCAACGCTGTGTTCATTTTTCACCGGGTAGCGATCATACCAAAGACTAAAGCACCGGATCCCATCGAACTCCGGGTTAAGCGTGCTTTGGGCGAGAGTAGTACTAGGATGGTGACCTCCGGGAAGTCCTCGTGTTGCACCCCATCTCCATTTTTGCTCCATCGCTTTCCCGTATTTGTTTTTTTCTCAATATTCTTACTACTTTACAATAATAATAATAATAATAATAATAAATTTTATTATTATTATCAAAAAAATAAAACTCCCGACTCTTTGTTTCGCTGGGTCCTCCCTATCGCTTTTGTTTTTCAAACACAAAATCCCTGCTTTTCAATTGAAGTTCTGCGGTTGGAAGCGGATGGCGCTGGGTCCCCCGACGCTGGAGAAGCCCCATCGAGGATCATCGATCTATCTCGGAATTGTCAAGAAGTCGTCAATTTATTGCAACGCTGTGTTCATTTTTCACCGGGTGCGATCATACCAAAGACTAAAGCACCCGGATCCCATCGAACTCCCGGGTTAAGCGTGCTTGGGCGAGAGTAGTACTAGGATGGGTGACCTCCTGGAAGTCCCTCGTGTTGCACCCCATCTCCATGCTCCATCGCTTCCCGTGATTTGTTTTTTTCTCAATATTCTTACTACTTTTACAATAATAATAATAATAATAATAAATTTTATTATTATTATCAAAAAAATAAAACTCCCGACTCTTTGTTTCGCTGGGTCCTCCCTATCGCTTTTTTTGTTTTTCAAACACAAAAATCCCTGCTTTCAATTGAAGTTCTGTGGTTGGAAGCGGATGGCGCTGGTCCCCGACGCTGGTGAAGCCCCATCAGGAGGATCATCGATCTATCTCTGAATTGTCAGTAAGTCGTCAATTTATTGCAACGCGTGTTCATTTTCACCGGGTGCGATCATACCAGCACTAAAGCACCGGATCCCATCGAACTCCGGGTTAAGCGTGCTTTGGGCGAGAGTAGTACTAGGATGGGTGACCTCCCGGGAAGTCCCTCGTGTTGCACCCCATCTCCATTTTTGCTCCATCGCTTTCCCGTATTTGTTTTTTTCTCAATATTCTTACTACTTTACAATAATACATAATAATAATAATAATAAATTTTATTATTATTATCAAAAAAATAAAACTCCCGACTCTTGTTTCACTGGGTCCTCCCTATCGCTTTTTTGTTTTTCAAACACAAAAATCCCGCTTTCAATTGAAGTTCCGTGGTTGGAAGCGGATGGCGCTGGGTCCCCGACGCTGGAGAAGCCCCATCGAGGATCATCGATCTATCTCGGAATTGTCAGTAAGTCGTCAATTTATTGCAACGCGTGTTCATTTTCACCGGTTGCGATCATACCAGCACTAAAGCACCGGATCCCATCGAACTCCGGGTTAAGCGTGCTTTGGGCGAGAGTAGTACTAGGATGGGTGACCTCCCGGGAAGTCCTCGTGTTGCACCCCATCTCCATTTTTGCTCCATCGCTTTCCCGTATTTGTTTTTTTCTCAATATTCTTACTACTTTACAATAATAATAATAATAATAATAATAATAAATTTTATTATTATTATCAAAAAAAATAAAACTCCCCGACTCTTGTTTCGCTGGGTCCTCCCTATCGCTTTTTTTGTTTTTCAAACACAAAAATCCCGCTTTTCAATTGAAGTTCTCGGTTGGAAGCTGATGGCGCGGGTCCCCGACGTTGGAGAAGCCCCATCAGGAGGATCATCGATCTATCTCGGAATTGTCAGTAAGTCGTCAATTTATTGCAACGCGTGTTCATTTTCACCGGTGCGATCATACCAAAGACTAAAGCACCGGATCCCATCGAACTCCGGGTTAAGCGTGCTTTGGGCGAGAGTAGTACTAGGATGGGTGACCTCCTGGAAGTCCTCGTGTTGCACCCCATCTCCATTTTGCTCCATCGCTTTCCCGTATTTGTTTTTTTCTCAATATTCTTACTACTTTACAATAATAATAATAATAATAATAATAAATTTTATTATTATTATCAAAAAAATAAAACTCCCGACTCTTGTTTCATGGGTCCTCCCTATCGCTTTTTGTTTTTCAAACACAAAAATCCCTGCTTTCAATTGAAGTTCCGTGGTTGGAAGCGGATGGCGCTGGTCCCCGACGCTGGAGAAGCCCCATCGAGGATCATCGATCTATCTCGAATTGTCAAGAAGTCGTCAATTTATTGCAACGCGTGTTCATTTTCACCGGTGCGATCATACCAAAGACTAAAGCACCGGATCCCATCGTAACTCCGGGTTAAGCGTGCTTTGGGCGAGAGTAGTACTAGGATGGGTGACCTCCCGGGAAGTCCCTCGTGTTGCACCCCCATCTCCATTTTTGCTCCATCGCTTTCCCTCGTATTTGTTTTTTTCTCAATATTCTTACTACTTTACACATAATAATAATAATAATAATAATAAATTTTATTATTATTATCAAAAAAATAAAACTCCCGACTCTTGTTTCGCTGGGTCCTCCCTATCGCTTTTTTGTTTTTCAAACACAAAAATCCCGCTTTCAATTGAAGTTCTCGGTTGGAAGCGGATGGCGCTGGTCCCCGACGCTGGAGAAGCCCCATCGAGGATCATCGATCTATCTCGGAATTGTCAAGAAGTCGTCAATTTATTGCAACGCTGTGTTCATTTTTCACCGGTGCGATCATACCAAAGACTAAAGCACCGGATCCCATCGTAACTCCGGGTTAAGCGTGCTTTGGGCGAGAGTAGTACTAGGATGGGTGACCTCCCGGGAAGTCCTCGTGTTGCACCCCATCTCCATTTTGCTCCATCGCTTCCTCGTATTTGTTTTTTTCTCAATATTCTTACTACTTTACAATAATAATAATAATAATAATAATAAATTTTATTATTATTATCAAAAAAATAAAACTCCCGACTCTTTGTTTCGCTGGGTCCTCCCATCGCTTTTTGTTTTTCAAACACAAAAATCCCTGCTTTCAATTGAAGTTCTCGTGTTGAAGCGGATGGCGCTGGGTCCCCGACGCTGGAGAAGCCCCATCGAGGATCATCGATCTATCTCTGAATTGTCAAGAAGTCGTCAATTTATTGCAACGCGTGTTCATTTTCACCGGTGCGATCATACCAAAGACTAAAGCACCGGATCCCATCGAACTCCGGGTTAAGCGTGCTTTGGGCGAGAGTAGTACTAGGATGGGTGACCTCCCGGGAAGTCCCTCGTGTTGCACCCCATCTCCATTTTGCTCCATCGCTTCCCTCGTATTTGTTTTTTTCTCAATATTCTTACTACTTTACAATAATAATAATAATAATAATAATAAATTTTTATTATTATTATCAAAAAAATAAAACTCCCGACTCTTGTTTCGCTGGGTCCTCCCATCGCTTTTTGTTTTTCAAACACAAAAATCCCGCTTTCAATTGAAGTTCTCGGTTGGAAGCGGATGGCGCGGGTCCCCCGACGCTGGAGAAGCCCCATCGAGGATCATCGATCTATCTCGGAATTGTCAGTAAGTCGTCAATTTATTGCAACGCGTGTTCATTTTCACTCGGGTGCGATCATACCAAAGACTAAAGCACCGGATCCCATCGTAACTCCGGGTTAAGCGTGCTTTGGGCGAGAGTAGTACTAGGATGGGTGACCTCCCTGGAAGTCCCTCGTGTTGCACCCCATCTCCATTTTGCTCCATCGCTTCCCGTATTTGTTTTTTTCTCAATATTCTTACTACTTTACAATAATAATAATAATAATAATAATAATAAATTTTATTATTATTATCAAAAAAATAAAACTCCCGACTCTTGTTTCGCTGGGTCCTCCCATCGCTTTTTGTTTTTCAAACACAAAAATCCCTGCTTTTCAATTGAAGTTCCGTGGTTGGAAGCGGATGGCGCTGGGTCCCCGACGCTGGAGAAGCCCCATCGAGGATCATCGATCTATCTCGGAATTGTCAATAAGTCGTCAATTTATTGCAACGCGTGTTCATTTTCACCTGGTGCGATCATACCAAAGACTAAAGCACCTGGATCCCATCGAACTCCGGGTTAAGCGTGCTTTGGGCGAGAGTAGTACTAGGATGGGTGACCTCCTGGAAGTCCCTCGTGTTGCACCCCATCTCCATTTTTGCTCCATCGCTTCCCGTGATTTGTTTTTTTCTCAATATTCTTACTACTTTACAATAATAATAATAATAATAATAATAAATTTTATTATTATTATCAAAAAAATAAAACTCCCGACTCTTTGTTTCGCTGGGTCCTCCCATCGCTTTTTGTTTTTCAAACACAAAAATCCCTGCTTTTCAATTGAAGTTCTCGTGTTGAAGCGGATGGCGCTGGTCCCCGACGCTGGAGAAGCCCCATCGAGGATCATCGATCTATCTCGGAATTGTCGGTAAGTCGTCAATTTATTGCAACGCGTGTTCATTTTCACCGGGTGCGATCATACCAAAGCACTAAAGCACCGGATCCCATCGAACTCCGGGTTAAGCGTGCTTTGGGCGAGAGTAGTACTAGGATGGGTGACCTCCTGGAAGTCCCTCGTGTTGCACCCCATCTCCATTTTGCTCCATCGCTTCCCCGTGATTTGTTTTTTTCTCAATATTCTTACTACTTTACATAATAATAATAATAATAATAATAATAAATTTTATTATTATTATCAAAAAAATAAAACTCCCGACTCTTTGTTTCGCTGGGTCCTCCCTATCGCTTTTTTGTTTTTCAAACACAAAAATCCCGCTTTCAATTGAAGTTCTCGTGGTTGGAAGCGGATGGCGCGGGTCCCCGACGCTGGAGAAGCCCCATCGAGGATCATCGATCTATCTCGGAATTGTCAAGAAGTCGTCAATTTATTGCAACGCTGTGTTCATTTTCACCGGGTGCGATCATACCAAAGACTAAAGCACCGGATCCCATCGAACTCCGGGTTAAGCGTGCTTGGGCGAGAGTAGTACTAGGATGGGTGACCTCCTGGGAAGTCCTCGTGTTGCACCCCATCTCCATTTTTGCTCCATCGCTTCCCGTGATTTGTTTTTTTCTCAATATTCTTACTACTTTACAATAATAATAATAATAATAATAATAAATTTTATTATTATTATCAAAAAATAAAACTCCCGACTCTTGTTTCATGGGTCCTCCCATCGCTTTTGTTTTTCAAACACAAAAACCCTGCTTTCAATCGAAGTTCTCGGTTGGAAGCGGATGGCGCTGGGTCCCCCGACGCTGGAGAAGCCCCATCGAGGATCATCGATCTATCTCGGAATTGTCAAGAAGTCGTCAATTTATTGCAACGCGTGTTCATTTTTCACCGGTGCGATCATACCAAAGACTAAAGCACCGGATCCCATCGAACTCCGGGTTAAGCGTGCTTGGGCGAGAGTAGTACTAGGATGGGTGACCTCCTTGGAAGTCCTCGTGTTGCACCCCATCTCCATTTTTGCTCCATCGCTTTCCCGTATTTGTTTTTTTCTCAATATTCTTACTACTTTACAATAATAATAATAATAATAATAATAAATTTTATTATTATTATCAAAAAATAAAACTCCCGACTCTTGTTTCGCGGGTCCTCCTATCGTTTTTTTTTTTTCAAACACAAAATCCCGTTTTCAATTGAAGTTCTGTGTTGGAAGCGGATGGCGCGGGTCCCCCGACGTTGGAGAAGCCCCATCAGGAGGATCATCGATCTATCTCGGAATTGTCAGTAAGTCGTCAATTTATTGCAACGCGTGTTCATTTTCACCGGGTGCGATCATACCAGCACTAAAGCACCGGATCCCATCAGAACTCCGAAGTTAAGCGTGCTTGGGCGAGAGTAGTACTAGGATGGGCGACCTCCCGGGAAGTCCTCGTGTTGCACCCCATCTCCATTTTTGCTCCATCGCTTTCCCCGTGATTTGTTTTTTTCTCAATATTCTTACTACTTTACAATAATAATAATAATAATAATAATAAATTTTATTATTATTATCAAAAAAATAAAACTCCCGACTCTTGTTTTCGCTGGGTCCTCCCATCGCTTTTTTTGTTTTTCAAACACAAAAATCCCGCTTTTCAATTGAAGTTCCGTGGTTGAAGCGGATGGCGCTGGTCCCCGACGCTGGAGAAGCCCCATCGAGGATCATCGATCTATCTCGGAATTGTCAAGAAGTCGTCAATTTATTGCAACGCTGTGTTCATTTTCACCGGTGCGATCATACCAAAGACTAAAGCACCGGATCCCATCGAACTCCGGGTTAAGCGTGCTTGGGCGAGAGTAGTACTAGGATGGGTGACCTCCCTGGGAAGTCCCTCGTGTTGCACCCCATCTCCATTTTTGCTCCATCGCTTTCCCGTGATTTGTTTTTTTCTCAATATTCTTACTACTTTACTAATAATAATAATAATAATAATAATAAATTTTATTATTATTATCAAAAAAAATAAAACTCCCGACTCTTTGTTTCGCTGGGTCCTCCCATCGCTTTTTGTTTTCAAACACAAAAACCCGCTTTCAATTGAAGTTCTCGGTTGGAAGCGGATGGCGCGGTCCCCGACGCTGGAGAAGCCCCCATCGAGGATCATCGATCTATCTCTGAATTGTCAGTAAGTCGTCAATTTATTGCAACGCGTGTTCATTTTCACCGGGTGCGATCATACCAGCACTAAAGCACCGGATCCCATCGTAACTCCGGGTTAAGCGTGCTTGGGCGAGAGTAGTACTAGGATGGGTGACCTCCCGGAAGTCCTCGTGTTGCACCCCATCTCCATTTTTGCTCCATCGCTTCCCGTGATTTGTTTTTTTCTCAATATTCTTACTACTTTTACAATAATAATAATAATAATAATAATAAATTTTATTATTATTATCAAAAAAATAAAACTCCCGACTCTTTGTTTCACTGGGTCCTCCCTATCGCTGTTTTTCAAACACAAAATCCCTGCTTTCAATTGAAGTTCTCGTGTTGGAAGCGGATGGCGCTGGGTCCCCGACGCTGGAGAAGCCCCCATCGAGGATCATCGATCTATCTCGGAATTGTCGCGAAGTCGTCAATTTATTGCAACGCTGCGTTCATTTTCACCGGTGCGATCATACCAAAGACTAAAGCACCGGATCCCATCGTAACTCCGGGTTAAGCGTGCTTTGGGCGAGAGTAGTACTAGGATGGGTGACCTCCTGGAAGTCCCTCGTGTTGCACCCCATCTCCATTTTTGCTCCATCGCTTTCCCCGTGATTTGTTTTTTTCTCAATATTCTTACTACTTTACAATAATAATAATAATAATAATAATAAATTTTATTATTATTATCAAAAAATAAAACTCCCGACTCTTGTTTCGCTGGGTCCTCCCTATCGCTTTTTGTTTTTCAAACACAAAAATCCCGCTTTTCAATTGAAGTTCTCGGTTGGAAGCGGATGGCGCTGGGTCCCCGACGCTGGAGAAGCCCCATCGAGGATCATCGATCTATCTCGGAATTGTCAAGAAGTCGTCAATTTATTGCAACGCTGCGTTCATTTTCACCGGTGCGATCATACCAAAGACTAAAGCACCGGATCCCATCGAACTCCGGGTTAAGCGTGCTTTGGGCGAGAGTAGTACTAGGATGGGGCGACCTCCCTGGAAGTCCCTCGTGTTGCACCCCATCTCCATTTTGCTCCATCGCTTCCCGTATTTGTTTTTTTCTCAATATTCTTACTACTTTACATAATAATAATAATAATAATAATAATAAATTTTATTATTATTATCAAAAAAATAAAACTCCCGACTCTTTGTTTCGCTGGGTCCTCCCTATCGCTTTTTGTTTTTCAAACACAAAAATCCCTGCTTTCAATTGAAGTTCTGTGTTGGAAGCGGATGGCGCTGGTCCCCGACGTTGGAGAAGCCCCATCATGAGGATCATCAATCTATCTCGGAATTGTCAGTAAGTCGTCAATTTATTGCAACGCGTGTTCATTTTCACCGGGTGCGATCATACCAGCACTAAAGCACCGGATCCCATCGTAACTCCGGGTTAAGCGTGCTTGGGCGAGAGTAGTACTAGGATGGGTGACCTCCTGGAAGTCCTCGTGTTGCACCCCATCTCCATTTTTGCTCCATCGCTTCCCCGTGATTTGTTTTTTTCTCAATATTCTTACTACTTTACAATAATAATAATAATAATAATAATAAATTTTATTATTATTATCAAAAAAAATAAAACTCCCGACTCTTTGTTTCACTGGGTCCTCCCATCGCTTTTTTTGTTTTTCAAACACAAAAACCTCGCTTTCAATTGAAGTTCTCGGTTGGAAGCGGATGGCGCTGGGTCCCCGACGCTGGAGAAGCCCCCATCGAGGATCATCGATCTATCTCGGAATTGTCAAGAAGTCGTCAATTTATTGCAACGCTGCGTTCATTTTCACCGGTGCGATCATACCAAAGACTAAAGCACCGGATCCCATCGAACTCCGGGTTAAGCGTGCTTGGGCGAGAGTAGTACTAGGATGGGCGACCTCCCGGAAGTCCCTCGTGTTGCACCCCATCTCCATTTTTGCTCCATCGCTTCCCGTGATTTGTTTTTTTCTCAATATTCTTACTACTTTACAATACAATAATAATAATAATAATAATAAATTTTATTATTATTATCAAAAAAAATAAAACTCCCGACTCTTGTTTCGCTGGGTCCTCCCTATCGCTTTTTGTTTTTCAAACACAAAAACCTGCTTTCAATTGAAGTTCTCGGTTGGAAGCGGATGGCGCGGGTCCCCCGACGCTGGAGAAGCCCCCATCGAGGATCATCGATCTATCTCGGAATTGTCAGTAAGTCGTCAATTTATTGCAACGCGTGTTCATTTTCACCGGTGCGATCATACCAAAGACTAAAGCACCGGATCCCATCGAACTCCGGGTTAAGCGTGCTTTGGGCAGAGTAGTACTAGGATGGGGCGACCTCCCGGGAAGTCCCTCGTGTTGCACCCCATCTCCATTTTTGCTCCATCGCTTCCCGTGATTTGTTTTTTTCTCAATATTCTTACTACTTTACATAATAATAATAATAATAATAATAATAAATTTTTATTATTATTATCAAAAAAATAAAACTCCCGACTCTTTGTTTCGCTGGGTCCTCCCATCGCTTTTTGTTTTTCAAACACAAAAATCCCGCTTTTCAATTGAAGTTCCGTGGTTGGAAGCGGATGGCGCTGGGTCCCCGACGCTGGAGAAGCCCCATCAGAGGATCATCGATCTATCTCGGAATTGTCAAGAAGTCGTCAATTTATCGCAACGCGTGTTCATTTTCACCGGTGCGATCATACCAAAGACTAAAGCACCGGATCCCATCGAACTCCGGGTTAAGCGTGCTTGGGCGAGAGTAGTACTAGGATGGGTGACCTCCCGGAAGTCCTCGTGTTGCACCCCATCTCCATTTTTGCTCCATCGCTTTCCCGTATTTGTTTTTTTCTCAATATTCTTACTACTTTACAATAATAATAATAATAATAATAATAAATTTTATTATTATTATCAAAAAAATAAAACTCCCGACTCTTTGTTTCGCTGGTCCTCCCTATCGCTTTTTTTGTTTTTCAAACACAAAATCCCTGCTTTCAATTGAAGTTCGTGGTTGGAAGCGGATGGCGCTGGGTCCCCGACGCTGGAGAAGCCCCATCGAGGATCATCGATCTATCTCGGAATTGTCAAGAAGTCGTCAATTTATTGCAACGCTGCGTTCATTTTCACCGGTGCGATCATACCAAAGACTAAAGCACCGGATCCCATCGTAACTCCGGGTTAAGCGTGCTTTGGGCGAGAGTAGTACTAGGATGGGCGACCTCCCGGAAGTCCTCGTGTTGCACCCCATCTCCATTTTTGCTCCATCGCTTCCTCGTATTTGTTTTTTTCTCAATATTCTTACTACTTTACAATAATAATAATAATAATAATAATAATAAATTTTATTATTATTATCAAAAAAATAAAACTCCCGACTCTTGTTTCTCATGGGTCCTCCCTATCGCTTTTTGTTTTTCAAACACAAAATCCCGCTTTCAATTGAAGTTCTGGTTGGAAGCGGATGGCGCGGGTCCCCGACGCTGGAGAAGCCCCCATCGAGGATCATCGATCTATCTCGAATTGTCAAGAAGTCGTCAATTTATTGCAACGCGTGTTCATTTTCACCGGGTGCGATCATACCAACACTAAAGCACCGGATCCCATCAGAACTCCGGGTTAAGCGTGCTTGGGCGAGAGTAGTACTAGGATGGGCGACCTCCCTGGAAGTCCTCGTGTTGCACCCCATCTCCATTTTGCTCCATCGCTTCCCGTGATTTGTTTTTTTCTCAATATTCTTACTACTTTACAATAATAATAATAATAATAATAATAAATTTTATTATTATTATCAAAAAAAATAAAACTCCCGACTCTTGTTTCACTGGGTCCTCCCATCGCTTTTTGTTTTTCAAACACAAAAATCCCGCTTTTCAATTGAAGTTCCGTGGTTGAAGCGGATGGCGCGGGTCCCCCGACGCTGGAGAAGCCCCATCGAGGATCATCGATCTATCTCGGAATTGTCAGTAAGTCGTCAATTTATTGCAACGCGTGTTCATTTTCACCGGTTGCGATCATACCAGCACTAAAGCACTGGATCCCATCGAACTCCGGGTTAAGCGTGCTTTGGGCGAGAGTAGTACTAGGATGGGTGACCTCCCGGGAAGTCCCTCGTGTTGCACCCCATCTCCATTTTTGCTCCATCGCTTTCCCGTGATTTGTTTTTTTCTCAATATTCTTACTACTTTTATACATAATAATAATAATAATAATAAATTTTATTATTATTATCAAAAAAATAAAACTCCCCGACTCTTGTTTCGCTGGGTCCTCCCATCGCTTTTTTGTTTTTCAAACACAAAAATCCCTGCTTTCAATTGAAGTTCCGTGTTGGAAGCGGATGGCGCTGGGTCCCCGACGCTGGAGAAGCCCCATCGAGGATCATCGATCTATCTCGGAATTGTCAAGAAGTCGCCAATTTATTGCAACGCTGTGTTCATTTTCACCGGTGCGATCATACCAAAGACTAAAGCACCGGATCCCATCGAACTCCGGGTTAAGCGTGCTTTGGGCGAGAGTAGTACTAGGATGGGTGACCTCCCTGGAAGTCCCTCGTGTTGCACCCCATCTCCATTTTTGCTCCATCGCTTCCCGTGATTTGTTTTTTTCTCAATATTCTTACTACTTTACAATAATAATACATAATAATAATAAATTTTATTATTATTATCAAAAAAATAAAACTCCCGACTCTTGTTTCACTGGGTCCTCCCTATCGCTTTTGTTTTTCAAACACAAAAATCCCTGCTTTCAATTGAAGTTCCGTGGTTGAAGCGGATGGCGCTGGGTCCCCGACGCTGGAGAAGCCCCATCGAGGATCATCGATCTATCTCTGAATTGTCGCGAAGTCGTCAATTTATTGCAACGCTGCGTTCATTTTCACCGGTGCGATCATACCAAAGACTAAAGCACCGGATCCCATCGAACTCCGGGTTAAGCGTGCTTTGGGCGAGAGTAGTACTAGGATGGGCGACCTCCCGGGAAGTCCCTCGTGTTGCACCCCATCTCCATTTTTGCTCCATCGCTTTCCCGTGATTTGTTTTTTTCTCAATATTCTTACTACTTTTACAATAATAATAATAATAATAATAATAAATTTTATTATTATTATCAAAAAAATAAAACTCCCGACTCTTGTTTCGCTGGGTCCTCCCTATCGCTTTTTGTTTTTCAAACACAAAAACCCTGCTTTCAATTGAAGTTCTGGTTGGAAGCGGATGGCGCTGGTCCCCCGACGCTGGAGAAGCCCCATCGAGGATCATCGATCTATCTCGGAATTGTCAAGAAGTCGTCAATTTATCGCAACGCTGTGTTCATTTTCACCGGTGCGATCATACCAAAGACTAAAGCACCGGATCCCATCGAACTCCGGGTTAAGCGTGCTTTGGGCGAGAGTAGTACTAGGATGGGTGACCTCCCTGGAAGTCCCTCGTGTTGCACCCCATCTCCATTTTTGCTCCATCGCTTTCCCGTATTTGTTTTTTTCTCAATATTCTTACTACTTTTACACATAATAATAATAATAATAATAAATTTTATTATTATTATCAAAAAAATAAAACTCCCCGACTTTTGTTTCACTGGGTCCTCCCATCGCTTTTTTTGTTTTTCAAACACAAAAACCCGCTTTCAATTGAAGTTCCGTGGTTGAAGCGGATGGCGCGGGTCCCCGACGCTGGAGAAGCCCCATCGAGGATCATCGATCTATCTCGGAATTGTCAAGAAGTCGTCAATTTATTGCAACGCTGCGTTCATTTTCACCGGGTGCGATCATACCAAAGACTAAAGCACCGGATCCCATCGTAACTCCGGGTTAAGCGTGCTTGGGCGAGAGTAGTACTAGGATGGGGCGACCTCCTGGAAGTCCTCGTGTTGCACCCCATCTCCATTTTGCTCCATCGCTTTCCCGTATTTGTTTTTTTCTCAATATTCTTACTACTTTACAATATAATAATAATAATAATAATAATAAATTTTATTATTATTATCAAAAAAATAAAACTCCCGACTCTTTGTTTCGCTGGGTCCTCCCATCGCTTTTTTGTTTTTCAAACACAAAAATCCCGCTTTCAATTGAAGTTCTCGGTTGGAAGCGGATGGCGCTGGGTCCCCGACGCTGGAGAAGCCCCCATCGAGGATCATCGATCTATCTCTGAATTGTCAAGAAGTCGTCAATTTATTGCAACGCGTGTTCATTTTCACCGGTGCGATCATACCAAAGACTAAAGCACCGGATCCCATCGTAACTCCGGGTTAAGCGTGCTTTGGGCGAGAGTAGTACTAGGATGGGTGACCTCCTGGGAAGTCCTCGTGTTGCACCCCATCTCCATTTTGCTCCATCGCTTTCCCGTATTTGTTTTTTTCTCAATATTCTTACTACTTTACAATAATAATAATAATAATAATAATAAATTTTATTATTATTATCAAAAAAATAAAACTCCCGACTCTTTGTTTCGCATGGGTCCTCCCTATCGCTTTTTTTGTTTTTCAAACACAAAAACCCTGCTTTTCAATTGAAGTTCTCGGTTGGAAGCGGATGGCGCTGGTCCCCGACGCTGGAGAAGCCCCATCGAGGATCATCGATCTATCTCGGAATTGTCAAGAAGTCGTCAATTTATTGCAACGCTGTGTTCATTTTCACCGGTGCGATCATACCAAAGACTAAAGCACCGGATCCCATCGTAACTCCGGGTTAAGCGTGCTTTGGGCGAGAGTAGTACTAGGATGGGCGACCTCCCGGAAGTCCTCGTGTTGCACCCCATCTCCATTTTTGCTCCATCGCTTTCCCGTGATTTGTTTTTTTCTCAATATTCTTACTACTTTTACTAATAATAATAATAATAATAATAAATTTTATTATTATTATCAAAAAAATAAAACTCCCGACTCTTTGTTTCACTGGGTCCTCCCTATCGCTTTTTGTTTTTCAAACACAAAATCCCGCTTTCAATTGAAGTTCCGTGTTGGAAGCGGATGGCGCTGGGTCCCCGACGCTGGAGAAGCCCCATCGAGGATCATCGATCTATCTCGGAATTGTCAAGAAGTCGTCAATTTATCGCAACGCTGTGTTCATTTTTCACCGGGTGCGATCATACCAAAGACTAAAGCACCGGATCCCACTCGAACTCCGGGTTAAGCGTGCTTTGGGCGAGAGTAGTACTAGGATGGGTGACCTCCTGGAAGTCCCTCGTGTTGCACCCCATCTCCATTTTGCTCCATCGCTTCCCGTGATTTGTTTTTTTCTCAATATTCTTACTACTTTACAATAATAATAATAATAATAATAAAATTTTATTATTATTATCAAAAAAATAAAACTCCCGACTCTTTGTTTCATGGGTCCTCCCATCGCTTGTTTTTCAAACACAAAAACCCGCTTTTCAATTGAAGTTCTGTGGTTGAAGCGGATGGCGCGGGTCCCCCGACGCTGGAGAAGCCCCCATCAGGAGGATCATCGATCTATCTCGGAATTGTCAGTAAGTCGTCAATTTATTGCAACGCGTGTTCATTTTCACCGGGTGCGATCATACCAGCACTAAAGCACCGGATCCCATCAGAACTCCGGGTTAAGCGTGCTTTGGGCGAGAGTAGTACTAGGATGGGTGACCTCCCGGGAAGTCCCTCGTGTTGCACCCCATCTCCATTTTGCTCCATCGCTTCCCGTGATTTGTTTTTTTCTCAATATTCTTACTACTTTACTACATAATAATAATAATAATAATAATAAATTTTTATTATTATTATCAAAAAAATAAAACTCCCGACTCTTTGTTTCGATGGGTCCTCCCATCGCTTTTTTGTTTTTCAAACACAAAAATCCCGCTTTCAATTGAAGTTCTGTGGTTGAAGCGGATGGCGCTGGTCCCCGACGCTGGAGAAGCCCCATCGAGGATCATCGATCTATCTCGGAATTGTCAAGAAGTCGCCAATTTATTGCAACGCGTGTTCATTTTTCACCGGTGCGATCATACCAAAGACTAAAGCACCGGATCCCATCGAACTCCGGGTTAAGCGTGTTTGGGCGAGAGTAGTACTAGGATGGGTGACCTCCCTGGAAGTCCCTCGTGTTGCACCCCATCTCCATTTTGCTCCATCGCTTTCCCGTGATTTGTTTTTTTCTCAATATTCTTACTACTTTACAAATAATAATAATAATAATAATAATAAATTTTATTATTATTATCAAAAAAAATAAAACTCCCGACTCTTTGTTTCGCTGGGTCCTCCCTATCGCTTTTTGTTTTTCAAACACAAAAATCCCGCTTTCAATTGAAGTTCTGCGGTTGGAAGCGGATGGCGCTGGGTCCCCCGACGCTGGAGAAGCCCCATCGGAGGATCATCGATCTATCTCTGAATTGTCAAGAAGTCGTCAATTTATCGCAACGCGTGTTCATTTTCACCGGTGCGATCATACCAAAGACTAAAGCACCGGATCCCATCGAACTCCGGGTTAAGCGTGCTTGGGCGAGAGTAGTACTAGGATGGGTGACCTCCTGGAAGTCCTCGTGTTGCACCCCATCTCCATTTTGCTCCATCGCTTCCCGTGATTTGTTTTTTTCTCAATATTCTTACTACTTTACAATAATAATAATAATAATAATAATAAATTTTATTATTATTATCAAAAAATAAAACTCCCGACTCTTGTTTCGCTGGGTCCTCCCTATCGCTTTTTGTTTTTCAAACACAAAAATCCCGCTTTTCAATTGAAGTTCCGTGTTGGAAGCGGATGGCGCGGGTCCCCGACGTTGGAGAAGCCCCATCAGGAGGATCATCGATCTATCTCGGAATTGTCAGTAAGTCGTCAATTTATTGCAACGCGTGTTCATTTTTCACCGGGTGCGATCATACTAGCACTAAAGCACCGGATCCCATCGAACTCGGGTTAAGCGTGCTTTGGGCGAGAGTAGTACTAGGATGGGTGACCTCCCGGGAAGTCCCTCGTGTTGCACCCCATCTCCATTTTGCTCCATCGCTTTCCTCGTATTTGTTTTTTTCTCAATATTCTTACTACTTTACAATAATAATAATAATAATAATAATAATAATAAATTTTATTATTATTATCAAAAAATAAAACTCCCGACTCTTGTTTCGCGGGTCCTCCCATCGCTTTTTGTTTTTCAAACACAAAAATCCCGCTTTTCAATTGAAGTTCTCGGTTGGAAGCTGATGGCGCTGGGTCCCCCGACGCTGGAGAAGCCCCATCGAGGATCATCGATCTATCTCGGAATTGTCGAGAAGTCGCCAATTTATTGCAACGCGTGTTCATTTTCACCGGTGCGATCATACCAAAGACTAAAGCACCGGATCCCATCGAACTCGGGTTAAGCGTGCTTTGGGCGAGAGTAGTACTAGGATGGGTGACCTCCGGGAAGTCCTCGTGTTGCACCCCATCTCCATTTTGCTCCATCGCTTCCCTCAGATTTGTTTTTTTCTCAATATTCTTACTACTTTACAATAATAATATATAATAATAATAATAAATTTTTATTATTATTATCAAAAAAATAAAACTCCCGACTCTTGTTTCATGGTCCTCCCATCGCTTTTTGTTTTTCAAACACAAAAATCCCTGCTTTCAATTGAAGTTCCGTGGTTGGAAGCGGATGGCGCTGGTCCCCGACGCTGGAGAAGCCCCATCGAGGATCATCGATCTATCTCGGAATTGTCGAGAAGTCGCCAATTTATTGCAACGCGTGTTCATTTTCACCGGTGCGATCATACCAGCACTAAAGCACCGGATCCCATCGAACTCCGGGTTAAGCGTGCTTGGGCGAGAGTAGTACTAGGATGGGCGACCTCCCGGGAAGTCCTCGTGTTGCACCCCATCTCCATTTTTGCTCCATCGCTTCGCATTTCGTCTCAATATTCTTACTACTTTACTAATAATAATAATAATAATAATAATAATAAATTTTATTATTATTATCAAAAAAATAAAACTCCCGACTCTTTGTTTCGCTGGGTCCTCCCATCGCTATGTTTTCAAACACAAAAACCTGCTTTCAATTGAAGTTCTCGGGTTGAAGCTGGATGGCGCGGGTCCCCGACGCTGGAGAAGCCCCATCGAGGATCATCGATCTATCTCGAATTGTCGCAGTCGTCAATTTATTGCAACGCTGTGTTCATTTTCACCGGTGCGATCATACCAAAGACTAAAGCACCCTGGATCCCATCGAACTCTCGGGTTAAGCGTGCTTTGGGCGAGAGTAGTACTAGGATGAGCGACCTCCTGGAAGTCCTCGTGTTGCACCCCATCTCCATGCTCCATCAAGCTTCCGTATTTGTCTCAATATTCTTACTACTTTACATAATAATAATAATAATAATAATAATAAAATTTTATTATTATTATCAAAAATAAAACTCCCCGACTCTTGTTTCGCATGGGTCCTCCCATCGCTTTTTCAAACACAAAAATCCCGCTTTCAATTGAAGGTCTCGTGGTTGGAAGCGGACGGCGCTGGTCCCCGACGCTGGAGAAGCCCCATCGAGGATCATCGATCTATCTCGAATTGTCAAGAAGTCGTCAATTTATTGCAACGCTGTGTTCATTTTCA